>NC_079451.1:23019925-23037425 GCF_903798145.1 Danio aesculapii | reverse complement strand
ATCTAGAGGCGTCATCGGGTAACAGGCAGAAGGTCGATACAGGTGGCAGACAGGGTAAACGATAAAACAAAGCAAGGGTCAAAACACAGAGAAACTACACCAGGAAACTCTTTTGTATTGTTACAGGGTATTAATCAAACAAGACTCAGCAATGTCTGTGTGTGAGTGTGCCGTATATATAGTCCATTTAGTCAGTACTCTAGCAGCTCCCAGCTATGTGTGAGTAATCAAAGGAGAATCATGACGGGTGTGTGTGTGTGGTGCCTGAAGGGAGTTGTAGTCCATATGGAGACGGGCAGTGTAGGGCAGTAGCTTCACTACAAGTAGTGAGCTACTAGCTTAACTACATTTCTCAATAGCTTTGTGGTAGCGTCGCTACTTTCTAAATCAAACAGCTTTTTAGCAGCGAAGCTATTTTTTTTGTCAAGTAGCGCAGTAGCGACCACACAAGCTACATTTACTGATCGCGGATCAATAAGTGACAGCACCGACATTTTCAGAGCTGTGAGGCCGGTGTCTAGCCGATAAAAGCAAATATATGATGGCAAGAATGATGATTATTTATTCTTCCTGTTTTACGGTGGTCGACAACAAACATTTTGGTGCATCACTGCCACCTCTCACTCCGGTAGGTGACAACACCAACCAATTAGCCTAACACAAGAAATTTGCTTGATGGAAAGATGACTGAGGGAGAGGAGTTATTTCTGAAGCAGGAATCCTCATGACCATACCACGAGAAATACATCTTAAGATGTAGTAAATGTTTAAGTATACCATGGTAATTACTATTAGTTCATGATAGTTTCTAATGAGACTACATTATGTAGAATAATTCATTAATGAAGAGTTGTAAATATATACAATATAATGCTTATTTCTGAATATTTCCATTTACTATAAATGACTATAGTATTTTAAATGTAACATCTGGTTTTATTGCGTTTTTTGGTTTTTGCTGTTATATACATATATTATGTACTATCATTTGTTTCTGTTTAGTACAGCAGATTATTTGCAGTAAATATTTGAAATGAACAATTATGCCTCATTGACAGTTTTATTGATCACTAAGATATGATTGACTTGGATTTAAGATGCTTTGATTTAAAAATGAAAATTGCAAAAAATAGCTTAGATGTAGCTATGCTACTTTTGCCAAGTAGCTTTTAGCTTAGCTTGCTACATTTCCCAGAAGGTACCTTTTAGTGTAGTTAAGCTACATTTTAAGTAGAGTAGCTAATAGCTTAGCTCACTACATTTCTCAAGTAGCTTGCGAAACACTGGAGACAGGATTGTAGTCCTCCAGATCTGTATGGAATAGATCACTGGTGATTGTGACAATTGCGCTATGCTGTGCTTTTTTAAAACCCATTCTTGAGCACCACATCTCACGTTTTTAGAAGCAAAGATGTGTTTGGTATGAATGAGCCCTAAGAATGTTTTTGTTTTGTTTGTCTTGCACATTTAAGCAGTTTTTCTTGTGAAGCTGCTTTGACACAATCTACATTGTAAAAGCGCTATACAAATAAAGGTGAATTGAATAGAATTTTTCAATATTTATCTATTTATTTATCATTTATCTATTTACTAGTAAGAGAAATCTACAGTGGCGTACAGTAATTTTGTATTTTGTGTTTATATGTATTCTGTATTTCTGTATTTGTTTGGTTTTGTCTTGTTTGTTTACTTTTTTGTTTAGTATTTTGTTTATACATGGTGATTCAAAAAGAATACCACAACATTCAGGTTGATGTCACTCGAGTGTCTGGAAGGGGTCATATTGAACATCTATGCACTGTCTATGAATTGTTAAGTATTCTTCACACTGATTAATTACCCAAGTTGTGGTATTCTTTTTGAATCACCCTGTATGTTTTTACAGTTTGGTCTATATTTAAAAAAAATAATATATATTTTTTAAAATTACAACAGTAAATTACTTGTTGCTTACAGTGTGCCCAGGCAGATTCCTTAGTGTGTATGCCAGTTAAAACCCATTAATTTGAAAAATGATGAAACATACCTTTAGAAAACTACATTTTATCAATGATTACCTTTCGTCAGGAATGCTGGGGGAAGATCAGGAAGCAGCTTTTGCTATAACAAATGCATTAGTATTATATTACAAAAGGTGTCATTGCTGTCCACCGTTAATCCCTCATGGAGAGAAATGGCTGAATTCATATTGGGTAAGCCATCGGTTGCAGCACTTGTCATATTTCAATCAAAGCTTAAGCCAGTCGCCGATTCCTCTGCCCAGCCCCCGTGTACAGCACCACAGACAGAATTAATGAATTAGCTATTGATTAAATTCCACTCCAGCAAATCTAGCGTGGCAAATAAATGAAGTGTTTGGGGCATGTGTAGGCCACGGCCAGCCATGTCGGGCCAATCGATCAGTAGTTAGTATTCTGTTGGGAGAGAAGTACAGCACACTGCTGATATGACAGGAGGCTGAGAGAAAACACAGGAGGAAATGTGTGGATTACAGCTTATTGTGGTGCACAGACGCCCTCGAAACAACACTTTTACAGTGTTTACACACTTATTCTGTGGTATGTGTAGGGTTTTCGCATACTGGGTCTCTACTGTTTATCGGATGGATCCGGTTTCACTGTCACAGTGAATCAAGATGGAAATCAACTAATAATGTTGATCAATCACCAGTTAGTTGAAGTTCAAAGCAAGACTGATATCGTACTTCAAACTATATGCCCTGTGTAAAAAAAAGGAAAATAATGTAATAATAAAGTATTTTAATAATGTTTCCTAAATATTTTAAATAACATTATTTAAGATGAAAAATGTTTACGTTATAACTCATTTTACGTAAAACATACTGTGAAAATAGTCTAATCAAATACAATTAAATAAAAAAATAATAGTACAATAACAAAAACAAACAAACAAACAAACAAACAAACAAAAAACAAACAAAAGATGGCTCCAAAAAATGGTTCATCTAAGCGATCCCTGTGAAAATACCCATTTGAACTGTTTCAGAGTGTAACTGAAGTTAAATGTTAGATACCAGTAAAACAAGAGAACATTTAATTCCATTTTATACAAAGTCCAATGCTAGACAACAAGAGGAAATATAAATGTATCTTTAAAACAAGCAATTCACAAATATTTTAATCAGTTTTATATCATCTAAAATAGAAAAAATAGCTGAAGTAGCTGTGTGGGATGTAAAACATTCATTTGGACAAGAGAGAGAGAGAGACTAATATGGTAAATCATCCAGCAGATGATCAACAACATCTATATTAGGAGACTGTGTGCTTGACTGACTGACCTGGAGCTGAGCACCTGAATGTGAGGTGTGGAGATTTCAGCCGGAGTGTCCTCTACTGTGGTCACCTGAGTGCTGTTACTCTTCACACACGCGTACACAGTGCACACCTCGACCTAAACACAAGTGAAATGTAGAAATGAACAATACTGTGGCTTCTAAGGATCATATCTGTCCATATCCTAGTTCTTTGATCTTTACTTAACATTACTTTAGTTCTTTTTATTTTCCACTGTATATTTGTTTATTCATTTAGTCTATGACAAACAAAAAACACAGCAAAATCATATTTTTATTTTAGTAAACTTAATTTAGTCTGTTCACCAAACTGATCCAGTGTAACTTAAATGACAATCATTTTGTTATTTAACAAACAAATAAAACTATTTTTTACAATAGAGCATTTCTATTATGCATTTTTACAAATATTATAAAATATTCATTACATTTAGAAATGAAAAAACCTTTAAAAAGTTGAAAAAAAATCTACGTAAAACAGTTGTGGACTTTTGGACTCAACATTTGGACTCAACTGTACAGTACAATCCACAACAAACAAACAAACAAACAAAAAACCTATGTGTCTGTGTTTTCAGATACAGAAGACCGGACCTGAATGCTGTGCACAGTGAACGGCAACAGTCCTCCCACTTCCTGAGAACCGGACTCATTGCCAGTGAAGCCATAGAGCCGGCCGTCCAGATAGATGGAGTACTGAACGACTACTCCGTTGGGAAGAAGAGGAGGCGCCCACATCACCCTCACTGCTGTACTGTTCAGGGTCAACACCTCTGGAGGAAAAACACCCTCAGGTTCTGCAAAACACACACAAACACACACTAAACACATCAAGATCTGCCTCTTTAACCTCTGGCCAATCACCGGCCAATCCTCGTGAAGTCTACACTCCAAACAGATTAATACAAAGACATCTGCAGAAAAAGACCTGAAGGAAAAGCACTTTTTCTTTTCTTTTCTTTTCCTTTTTTTCCCTTAGACTGAGATTGTGTCAGGGCCAGCATCAACACACAGCATATTCTAGCCTTAATAGTCTCTGAAACGGCTTTGGGCAGCACTTTTCTTTCTGTCATAGAAAATGAGCATAAGAGAGAAATGGATAAACAAAAAAAGACTGAGGCATTTTCTTACAGCTGATCTGTGTACATTTTTTTGATGTTGAAATACTTTCTCCTATACCAGCTTAAAGTGCTGGAAACTACAGTATAAGGAAGTTGTAGAATTCACCTGCACTGTATAAACTGTTGGAAGATCAAAAATAAATAGATTTTTTTCTATTAGTTAACACCTTTACGTGTATGATCCAGAGAAAGACGCATGTGGTGCTTGTCATAAACTGCAATTTATCAGTGTTTTCAAAATAATAACATTTATTTTAGCATTCACACATTAAAAAAAAGGAAATAGTTTACACTTTAGACAAGTCAAGTTGCAATACAACAATACACACTATTTGAAAAAACATCATATTTTTGGATTGGAAAATATATGCTGATGTCTACGGAGATGATAATAATTACTTTAAAACATAAAAGTAATGTTATCCACATCATATACAGAGTGTTTAAGATACTAGAAAATTAACTTTATTTTCCCAGACACTTAGTTTCAAATATATTGGGAGAAATTGATGAATTAACATGTTGTAAATCCAGCAGCTCCAATCTCTCCACTGCAGAGCAGGCTAACTGTCACAATCACCAGCGATCATCACTCCCAGATCGCTGGATCTCACACACAAACACACATGGACTACAATTCCGCCATTAATGGACTACATATTCAGTCATGCCACCTGAGCATTGTCAAAGACTGATTACAGACACTACTTAAACAGCAGACACTCTCACTTCCATTGCCGAGTCTTGTTACCTGTAAAGTGACATTACAACGCGTTTACCTTAGTCTTGTTCTTCCGTGTTTTGATCTTTGCCTGGTTTCCCTTTCTCCTTGTCTGCCGCCTGTCTACCGACCTCTCGCCTGATACATATGACTACGATTCTGGATTGCCTTTATACATCTGTTTGCACCTGTGTTGACCATTGCTTCCCTGATTTTGAATAAACCTGCACGTGGACCCTCATCTCAGTTGCCTGTGTCACTCCCCGTGTTACACTAACATGGCAGCGCTCATTAGCCATCATAGATAATAATATGATCATTACTAAGCTGTTTAAATGACTAAATACATTTTCTTACGCATATTTAAGAATCAAAATTTCACATATTTCACAATGTAATTTGCATTTTATTTGCATATAATATTTGCAGGAAAATAAAGAAACCAAAAATGATATACAGTGTGCTTAAATCATCGGGCTGCAATGTTACGAGATAAAAATGACATGTAGTCATCAAACTTCAGTCACATTAAAAAACACACAGTCACAGCGGAAGTATTTAAAACTTACGTATAAAAGGGTTGAAATGACATTTTATGTTAAGTCAGCAAAAACATTACTTTTTTTTAAAACAATTTATACCACCATGGTTAACGCTGGCTAGACTATAAAACAAATCCAGACAATTTTATAATGTTTTTAAACACAAGAGACAAGTTTGGGCCAACTAAAAAATAACAATTTAAGTAACAAAGTGAACAAAAAAAAATGGAATTTTTTTTACATTTTAATACATTTATACAACAATATACATTTTTTTTATAGTGGATACTGACATTTTCTAAAATAATTAGTTATTTAGCTTCTTTCCAGCAGTTCTTTAGATTTACGCAGATGTTTTATCTTTCTTTCTCTGTCCAGGTGACACTTTCCTCCCTAATATTCAGCCTTGGAAACTATATATAAATATATAAAAGTTTGTCACACCTGCTAATAACAACGAATTCTCAATAAAGAACTAAATCAAATTAAATTATTTTTATTTGACCCTTGCTTTTCTTGTTCTAATAAAAACCAATAATGTACCAACGTGATGCGTGTTCCTTAGCGCAGTCATGTGTATAAATAATATCATTTTATATGTACATTGGGGAACGCTGACAGCGATACATCAGGGAGGCCTGGCAGAATGAGAAAGAGCTGAGTGTGACTCTTTCCCTCTCCGCTTTGCTTTTGGGGGTTCCTGCAGATGGTTTGTGGGCAAATTGAATCAGTCCTGGAGAAGCGCGCAGGGATTGGAGAGCTGCACCGGGGGCAGAGCGGGTTAACTGGGCCAGTCTGGGGGATTCTTTCTACAGCTTGCACCATTTTCACTTTCTTTTTTTCATTTTCCCCCTCAGTTTTTTTTTTTTTGCAAGCTCTTCCTTTCCCATGACAAATCACAGCAACTTACAAAAGAAAACCAGAGAGCCTATTTTTCAGCTTGATGTGACTCTAGTAAACAGCTATTGTGACAACTTTGTAAGGCTCCTCTGAAAGAACGTAAAAAGGGAATGATTGATAAAGCTTCTTTTTTTTTGCAGGCGAGTGAAGTTAGTTTGTGAAAGAGAGCTGAAAGACATGAGTGTAGTGCTAATGACAGCTGAGAGATCAAATATCTCAGCAGCGGCTTTGAACAAGCCATTGGTTGACATGACGGGCTGGGGAATGAATTGGATACAGAGCAGGGGTCCTGACACTTACACTCTCTCTAAAGACTGTGACTGCTGTTCCTCTTACTCAAAGCCTCGAAAAGTCTCTCTTCTGGAGATATCCTGCTAACACAAAGGTCAGCCAGTGAAGAGACCCCGTCTGAGATATTGTCTAGTAACGTTAAAGCACTTGTATTTACAGCAGATCTTTATGACAGACGGATAAATGTTTTTTTTTTTGTATCAGCAACTACCTGAATGCATCTGGCCACGCATTAAAAACAGAAAGAAGCGGCTAAAATAACAAGCTAAGGGACAAGCCAATCGCATGGAATATGTTTTTGTGCATAAAAGCGTGAGATGAAGGGCAGTGGAATGAAAAAAGCAAGGTCTGAGAGATGCATTTCCCCCTAATTCTTTAAAACTGCTTTTAACTTGAGTGATGTGTTTTTACAATACTGTGTCATGCACGAGATGTGAGCTGAAGTAAAATGTCCATCTAGTGCATGTTTACATAGAAAAACAATGGAAAACAAGTGCCGTGCTTTGTCAAAGTAAAAAAGTCGCTCTTAGTAACTAAGCACCAGTCAGTTCACTAGGAGCAGAATAAGCCAGGATTACTATCATCAGTAAAATCAGATATTTTACCTGGCAATGAATGGATGAATACATGATTGAAAGAAAGAAAGAATGAATGAATGAATGAATGAATCAATGAATGAATCAATGAATGAATGAATCAATCAATCAATCTTGGAGCAGCTTTCAAATCAAATCAAGGCAGCTTCTTGTAAACTCACAAGCTACTCAATTTTTAATAGTTAAAAAAAAAGAAAAGAAAAACAAAACAATATATAATTTAAAATTGTATAAGGTGAATTTCAAGTAACTTGATTTTTCTTCCAACAACTTTTATCCTTAAAAAGTGTGAAAAAAGTGACTTCTAAAAATGTTTTGTGGTTTGTTTATAAACTAATTTCGAGAGGATCACATGCTTTTGATTGACCACTGCTGGTCCCGCATCAGCTAAATCACGATGCACCAATCGGATTAATCCTAACTCACTATAAATAACCAGAGGTTCTCACCTCAGTTATCTTCGTCTTGAAGAATCTCCCTTCCACCCCTACTCCTCCTCCCTATTCCTAGATAGGTCGGCACGGTAGCCCAGTGGTTAACACTGTTGCCTCACAGCAAAAATGTCACTGGTTTAAGTCCTTGCCAGGCCTGTCGTCGTTTCTGTGCAGAGTTTACATGCTCTCCTCGTGCTCGCGTGGGTTTCTCCCAGGGTCCTAAGTTTCCTCCCACCGTCCAAAGACATGCAGCATAAGTGAATTGACTAATCCAAATTGGCACCATAGACCAACTCTTAGTCAGCTATATATCTCTCACAGCAATACCTAAATTGTCAATAGCCATAACAAGCAGGGGAGTTCTCGAGACCTACCTAAGCTTAAACTCCCCCCTCGCCCTTCAAACAGGAGGGAGCCCCGGGCTCGAGGTCTTCTGAGCTCAGGGCTCTCTCCCAGGACACCATGCCAAACACGCATTATTATCAATCATCAGCTAAGAGTGAATTCTAGAAAATAGTTTAAAGTGATATATTGTCTTGGTTAGTGTTGTTTATTACAGTGCAAAAAACCTTAATAATAATAAACAGCCAGTATAATTTACAGACTTACTTCTCTCTATATTATTTCTTATACATCATATTATTTCAACTTTGTTAAACTGTAGATATGAAATTTCAACATCAAATGTCGACAGAGCAGAGATCAACTTCCCATAATGCAATTCACAACTGTAAATAAACTAAAAACCCTTGTGAATCACAAAACAAGTAATCTCATAATTAACAAATCTTTTTTTACAGTGTATATAGGAAAAAGTAGTTTATTATTTAAAAAGCCTAGTTTAAAAATGCTTAGTGCCCCCCTGTTACTCCCAGTCCCTGGCCATAAGAGCAATGAGACATACTTGCCCACGACCAATATAAGTACTCTCCTGAAGCAGCTCTCTCCATATCATTTCTGCCTTTGTATTATTAATGCAAGACTTCGCATGGACAACCTCGTCTCCATTCCCGTTTTTAATTAGCAGGCTCTTAACACACCCGCTATCATGCAGCATACTAGAATCTTTAAGTTCAATGCTTTTAATAAGCTGCCCTTTAGGCTGTAAAATAATGAAGTTACCACTAGAAGCTCTTTGGTAAATGACCTGTAACCTTTATTTAGAAGCAAATGATCTTCTAATGCTTTTAATTATACTGATATAGGTGGGAGCAAAAGGCACGTTACGGAAAGCCGGTTGTTTCATTTCTGATCTGTAAGACACAACTGTGTGTATATGCGAGAGGTTTGCTGAGCTTTCATCCGTTTCCTATCAGCGCATCAGTACATTAACCGAGTGAGAGAAGGACAGTTTAATGACTATTGATCACAGCGCAGAGGTCAAGATATCAAAATTTTGGAAAAGGCAAATTTTCTCGTGAGCTTTGGCTTTAGAGTGCGGAGGGAAAATATTCAATCAATCAGTTCTTCTCCTCATCCCTTTTTTATCTCCGTTAGCAGGGCCTGCTGGAGAGAGATGAGAGAGAGGAAGGCTGACAGAAATCACAGGAACATTTGAAGTGTTGACAGGAAAACCATAATTAACCAATATCTTCAATCCAAATTCCACCCAGTTCAACATATAGAGATGGCTGTGGTCTAGTAAATGGCATCTTTCAGCTGAAGCCGCTCAGGTTTTTGTATGTCAACTTGGAGGTTTTGCAAACTTTCTGTAGTATTTTAATTATGGAAAACAATTCACATATAAACGAACCCTCTGGTGCAGTTCAAGTAGTGGGTTCAAAAATGATGCATATTATTAGTACTTTCTAATTTGATTAAAATGACTGTACTATATTTTAGAACAATAATGTTTTAATTTAGTACCTTGTACTTTTAGGTGACTTTATGGTACTGAATTATATTTCTGCAGTATACTGTAATCCATTTCTGAACAGGTAAACTTTTTTGAGCACAGAAAATATACATTTAAACTCATAAATCTTGAATGCTATCATTTTGAAATCTCAAAAAAAGCTATTAGTAAAAATTTATTTGGGCACAGTAGCATACATTTATACTTTAAGTTTCCCAAAACGTCTTCAAACCATCTTCAATTTTTTACTGCAATTAAAGAAGTGTGATGTTTTTTTCAAGACCATTTAACGTGATTTAGATTGCATCATACCATTCATAATATTATTGTTCATCTTTTAAGAGATAGGAATTCAATGACTGGGGCAATACAAAAATAAAACAAAATCAAATCAAATCAAATCAAATCATATTATATCATATCAAACCAAACCAAATCAAACCAAACCAAACCAACCAAATCAAATCAAATCAAATCAAATCAAATCAAATCAAATCAAATCAAATCAAATCAAATCAAAAAGTGTTTATTTTAGTTTGGCTGGAATAGAGGTTATTTAAAAATTTTTTTAAAAATAATTTCATCCAATCGATAGGACAAACTGAAGTATGATGTAACGTCAAAAAAATCCTTGTTCTATTTAGGTGAAAGTGACTTTGGATGTTTATTTCAAGTTCAAGCTCAAGTTCGATTCATTTACACAGCATGTTTCTAAAAGGCAACAAGGCTGCACAAAGTGCTTTACAGAGAAAACACAAACAAGCAGTCCTGGCATAAAACAAAACAGCAATAGGCACATAATGTAAAAGAGAGCATAAAAGATGCTACCACAGTTGACCACACTAAACAAGACTAAAAACGAGACCATTGAAGAGGGACTTCAAACGACCTAAAAAATAGATGAGTCTTTAAAGGGGTGGTCCACAACGATATCATATTTTAAACTTTAGTTGATGTATAATTTAGCTGTGTGAACATAAATACATCTCTGCATGCAAGACGCTCAAAGTTCAATGCAAAGGGAGACATTGGCTTTTACATAGTTGGCATAGCAAAGCCTACAGCGAACGAAGTTTGGGGACTAAAAAAAAAATACATCCGGGCTGATGAGATCACGTGCAATTACAACGCGCGCACTGTGCGCAGGGACGTGGCCAGAGGCGCTGTAATATTATAGCAGAGAAAGCTAAAATCCATCTAAACACTGCTATTTCTACAGAGTTTCTTCTGTTTCTATATTTGGGCTTCCAAAGGACACAACAAAAAAGAGAAGTGCTTACAGTTTAATTTTAATTATGTTCCAGAGAATTATAAAAAAAGATTTATATATATAGCTAGCATTTGACAAAGGAGAACTTCCAAAATCTCTCCCAGTTCAGTGCTGACTTCAGCTAAACTAATCAAAGAAGTAGCTCCAACAAGCAGAAGCTGTGGATTGTGAGCCACATCCTGTAAGTATTTTTATTTGTTAAAATTGCTTTATGACATACACAGTGTCTAGCCCTAAAGGTATGTTGTAGCAAGGATGTAAACTAGAGGAAATACTGTTTGGCATCGCTAACAATTTAGCTACAAATTCATATTTATCAGTCAAACTGCTATAAACACCCACAATCTTCAGCAGCGCTGCAGTGTCTCTCTATCCGTCTCTCTATGCGTCCGCATTACCAGCATTCTACATCTCAGATAATACAATTGCAAAAGATATGTGATTGTTTCATATTACTTACACATGCTTATCCCAGATATATGTGAAAAACTTGTAACGCGTTGAGTTAGGTATATTACAGATAAATAACTTAATTCGAGCATCAGCGCATGTTTGTGGAGGCGTGATGCTTTACTGGTGATGTAGAGCCGATCCGCGAATCACAGAACATTATGTTAGCTGACCAATCAGACTCTACTGAGGGTGGGCCTTTCAGAAGAACTAGGAAACACTTTTATGTTAGCAGAGTAGCTGTGTATAATCAAAGATATATGAAAACATGACGTGGTTTTCTACAAATGAAGCATGAGCACACATTGCTTTGCATCTTTTAAACACAACCAAGCCTTAAAAATACACTCTGGACCAGCCCTTTAAATTAGACATAAAAATGTGCAGTGATGAAGCCATTTTAAATTCTAGCGACAGTGTGTTCCAAAGGCGAGGACCGGCTATAGCGAATGCACATTCACCCCTGCTTTGAGGTGGGCCTTTGGACTTTTAACAGAAACTGATCAGCAGAACATAAGTGTCTAGATGGAGTGTAGGCACAATCAGTGGAGGTAAATAGTGGGGGCTTAGGCCATGTAAGGCTTTATGCACAAGGACAAGGATTTTAAATTCGATTCTTTGTCCAGCGATAGCCAATGGAGAGACCTCAAAATAGGAGTGACAAGTGCAAATTTCAGACTTTTTGTTAGGTGAGAGATCTGAGACTTAAGCAGCCAAAATAGAGAGAGTTGCAATAGTCTAGCCGGGAGGTTATAAGCGCATATATGCGGAATTTCTAGAGAAAGTGAGGGAGGACTTTATTTTAGAGAGAAGTCGAAGTTGGTAAAAGCTATTTCCCAACCACACTTGAAATATGTTTATTAAATTTTAAGTTCTCATCTAATGTACGCCCATGGTTATGTACCTGGGTTGATCGAAACTCCTCCAAGTTCCCTAACCTGGGGCGTTTTACAGTCTGACAAATCATTAGACCCAACTATAATAACCTCAGCTTTCTCCTCATTTAAAAATAAAAAATTCTCGGAAAACCATGCTTTACCTCCTCCAGGCACAGTGACAGGGAATTCATAACAGAGATATCAGGTTTATATCTTCTAAATGCAAACTGTGTCACTGTTTTGGAGCACACAAGCTTAGATATCCTTAAAAACTAATATTTATATTGATACTAACATCTAAAAACCTTAACTTTAATTTCATAGAAACCCTTAACTGTATCTAAGGCCATGTGTCTTGGCAGCTAAAACAGATGTACTGTATATCAAACCCTCCCGCAGCATGTACCCTCACCTCCGTCAGTAGTCGTGCAGTTGACCTCAGGGCTGGTGATGTTGTGAGGGCCGTTGGACACAGTGAGTGAGAGCTTGTACTGAGTGCTGGGCTGCAGGTCAGGGATGAACACAGAGGTCACAGCGGGGTCAAGAGTAAGAGTCTGGCTGTGCTGGTCAGATTCAACACCGTCAGGATGTAGACCTCCACACCTCCCTGCAAATCTTGCAGAGCTGCAAACCAATTAGACACATTAAAGTACAGTCTCCAAACTAAGTTCATTCATTTATTCATCCCTTTATTAATCAGGGGTCGCCACAGCGGCCAACTTATCCAGCATATGTTTTACGCAGCGGATATCCTTCCAGCCACAACCCAACATTGGGAAACACCCATACACTCTTGCATTCACACACATACACTATGGCTTTAGCTTATTTAATTCACCTATACTGCATGTCTTTGGACTTGTGGAGGTCACCGGAGCACTCAGAGGTAACCCACGCGAACACAGGGAGAACATGCAAACTCCACACAGAAATGCCAAGTGACCCAGCCGGGGCTCGAACCAGTGACCTTCTTGCTGTGAGGCAATTGTGCTACCCACTGTGCCACTGTGATGCCCCAAACTAAGTTGTAAATCTAAAAAACAAGAATTCTTTCTGAAACGTTCAGTCAGAAGCCAGAATAAGAGAACAGAGACTCTTACTGGGAGTGGACCAGTTGACCAAGATGGCTGTATGATTGAGAGCGTGGGCTGATATGTTGGTGGGTTTAAGGGGTTGACCAGCCAGTGTGACCCCTGTGGCAACTTCCCCTGAAGCGGAGCTAACGTCATTGTGAACCACAACTTTATATTCATACCAGGTGTACCTGTAGCGTAATAAAAAGAACAAAAACATATAAGAACATTTTCTGTAGTCACTACCAAAGAAATATTTGCTTAATTACATTTAATGTCACGTAAATGCAATTTTGTAATGATATTTTACGATTTAATAATGTGGAATGATAAATATTGATTTATCATACAATGATATTATAATTTATTATATTATTGATATTTTAATGTGATACATTTTCTGGTATCAATACTGTTTTATTATAACAATATGTGTATGCCATTTATTTAAATGCAGTACAATTATTAATGTAAATGATTTTACTGTATTGGCCTCACTTTATTTTGATGGCCCATCTGTTGAATTTAAGTTACATTGCATCTACATGCTAACTAATTCTCATTAGATTATAAGCAGACTGTTAGGTTGGGGCTAAGGTTAGGGTTAGTGTAAGTTGACATGTACTTACAAAGTTTCTTATAGCCAGTTAAATGTCTGTTGAACGAGCAGTATCAACAGATATTAAGCAGACAATCTCCTAATACTCAAATGGCCCATCAAAATGAAGTGTTACAAATGTATTTTTAAATAGTAAGAATTCAACAATTGTATTGCTTGCTTGCTAATTAATAT
This sequence comes from Danio aesculapii, assembly GCF_903798145.1. Classification (NCBI taxonomy): domain Eukaryota; kingdom Metazoa; phylum Chordata; class Actinopteri; order Cypriniformes; family Danionidae; genus Danio; species Danio aesculapii. The sequence continues at coordinate 23,023,185 of NC_079451.1, read as the reverse complement.
AATATGGTCACACTTTGCAATAAGGTGTCATTAGTAGGCCCACACGGAATCTGCGGGTGCAGAATTCTGCAGATTTTTAGCCCATCATTAATTCTGTTTATGTACTTGTGTAAATGTGTGTAAACCTATATTTATTCAGTTTTTAAACTAATTATAGTAATATTATTGACTAATATGAAAGTCAATAATAATATTTCGTTTAGTAGATATATCATATGATAGACTTGCTTTGTTTACCAAATAAAGTTAATCTAATTGGATTTGCATTTTAAACATTAAATAAAAGTTAAAAAGGTATTATTTTTTTTATTTCACATATTAAGGTTTTAGTTATGATACATACTCCCAAAATAATTCCGCAGAAATCCGCAGATTTTTAGCAAAATTCTCAGCAGAAATAGCAAAAAAAGTCAGCTGATTCCGTCAGGCCCTAGTCATAAGATAATGTTAGATAATGTATTTACTAATATGAACAATATTAGTAAAGCATTAATTAATAATAGTTCAACATTTACCATTTTTTTTACATCAACATTATTAAAATCCAAATTCATGCATGCTATCACTAGTTCATGGATCGTAATGCTGAGTTCAGACTGCAGGATTTTCAAAGTAGTCGTGTCACGGATGTTCTCACACTGCATGACTATCTGGGGTAGCGTTCCGTCGGTGCTGTGTTTACACTGCATGACTTCACAACAGGAAGAATCGGCGACAATGTCCAAACTACGTTTCACAACCAAACACACGTGACAAGTGACTTGAAAACAACACGAGGTTACATTGTATATCTTCTGTTATTAACTACATAACGAGAAAGAAGCCTTTAGTGGGGTAGAAAATGTACTTATTTTGCTGACCTGGCTTTGAAGGGAATTAACAATTTCTCTCAAACGTTTTTCCTTTATTGACCCGGTTGTGATATCACTCAGATGAGACGTCAAACACACACAGGTGCTCCAGTCAAATTTGCACAAGTTTTTCCTCCATTTCTTGGGTCTAAGTAAACTCAAAATGAGCACTTTTAACTTCTCCCTCAACCTCCCGCTGGCCTGAAGGTACCCATACTTGTGGATGCTGCTCTCTCATTGGCTGTAGGTAATCGCCGATGTTGTTTTCAATCAGAACACATTTTACACGGCATGATTTTAATCGCAGACAGCTCCAGCTATTTAGCATGCCAAATATCTCATGGGTGTCTGCCACTTATTGGTGATTCTCTCAGATGGCGTCTTTGATAGTTCGTACTGTGTGATTGTTACTCACGAGAATAAGCACCGATTTACCTGTGATTTCAGGCATTTGTCACCGATTTCTCAAAAACTTCAAAATCGGGGCTAAAATCATGCAGTCTGAACTCGGCATATGTTAACATACAAATAACAATGAACAACCTTTTCATTAACTTATGTTAACAAAGAGGAATAATTACTGTGATAATTGTAGTGTTCATCGTTTGTTCATGTTAGTAAATATATTAACTAACATTAATTAATACAACCTTATTGTGAAGTTTTACCTATAATACAATTAGTAACAACATTAATCTTTATTTAACTAATTTACAATTATTACAATATTAAATAAATACACTTGAAGTCAGAATTATTAGCCCTGCTTTGATTTTTTTTCTTTTTTAAATATTTCCCAAATGACGTTTAACAGAGCAGGGAAATTTTCACAGTTTGTCTGATAATATTTTTTCTTCTGAAGAAAGTCTTACTTGTTTTATTTTGGCTAGAATAAAAGCAGTTTTTAATTTTTTAAAAACCATTTTAAGGTTAAAATTATTAGCCCCTTTAAGCTATATATATTTTTTGATAGTCTACAGAACAAACCATCATTATACAATAACTTGCCTAATTACCCTAACCTGCCTAGTTAACCTAATTAACCTAGTTAAGCCTTTAAATGTCACTTTAAGCTGTATAGAAGTGTCTTGAAAAATATCTAGTCAAATATTATTTACTGTCATCATGGCAAAGATAAAAGAAATCAGTTATTAGAAATGAGTTACTAAAACTATTATGTTTAGAAATGAGTTGAAAAAAATTCTTCTCTTTGTTAAACAGAAATTAGGGAAAAATAATAATTCAGGGGGGCTTAAACTGTAATACAGGTGTAAGTACACATTTTACATCATTATAAATTAGGCTCAATATCTACAATTCATAACACCTTTGCATTAGACATTAAATATTTAAATGTGATACAAAAAGTCAAGCTCAAAGTTAATCTTATGCAAGGACTGAAATCATTTTGATGAAATCAGACATGAATCTAAATGACAGAATCTGTAATACACAGAAAACCACTGGGTGTTTTATGCTAGAGTCTTTCAACAATACACACAACTAGTGCCAGAGCAAGATTAGCCCCAAAACAATTTAATTCTATGGAATATTTGCTCAAAGTATCTTTGAACGGCATTAAAAAGATGCCATCAGTGCACAAAAAAAAAAACAAAAAGCAAAAAAAAAAAAACAGTTTTGTACACACCAGCAAAGTTTGCATTAAAGCTAATTTCAGTAATCTCACCTGCTAAGGCCTTTATCTTCATGAAACAATTTGGTTCCTGCGTAAACATTGTACCACAGATTGAAATCTTCGGGGGGACGGGAGGCCAGGGGCTGCTGGGTTTTCCGTCTCAACAGCTCGAATCTGAGGGCAGCGGAAAGAGCCAGATAATCAGAGCCCGCTCCAATCCCACAATTCTCCTGGCATTTCACCCGCACCGCCGTTTCACTGCGCTCCTGCTTTTGTCTTTTCTCTCTCGCTCTTTCTTTCTTTCTCTCCCTCAACAGTAATGCTAATTTTGCCTGTAATCAGGAGAGCTCAGCTTAATGTGCGCTTTATAAGCCTAGTTAAACAAACAGAGCAGCAGCGGGGAAAGTAGTCATGAATTTTAATCATCCGCCATGAACAGACCTTTATTTACCACCTAATCAGCTCAAAAACAGACTAAAATATACAGCGAGCAAGAACAAGAACTTTTACGTTGTGCTTCTCTGTTCGTAACCTATGGGAGACACTTGCTGTTGTCATGTAACAGCCTGAGTTACGGATTAATCTCCGCAGATTTGAGCAATTCCTTTAAACTCTTTACCATACGAGTTGCACACAAATTTGCTCACCATTGATTTCACTTTGAAGAATGTAAACATTCATTTAAACACACATTTTATGACCATATAAATGTACTTCAAATATGCTACTGCAAATACTACTACTAATAAGTAATAAATAACTGCAGGTATATC
>NC_079451.1:22872425-23012425 GCF_903798145.1 Danio aesculapii | reverse complement strand
TTCTGGACTTTGAATGTCTAAGAACTGTTGTTGTCTATGTAGGATAGGAGAGCACTCAGATTCATCTAAAATATCTTTGTTCTGAAAATGAATGAAAATCTCAGGGGGTTTGAACGAAATTAGGAGTAGAGTAATTAATAACAGAAACTTCAGTGTTAAGTGACAAACCTTTTAAAGTTCCCGTGAAGTGCTTTGAAATGTGCCTTTTTATTCGATGTTTGGCATAATCTCAACCAAAGCATAAACAGATGGTGGGACATAGTGTAGCTCCTCCCCTTTAAAAAAAACAGCTAATAGCGTTTTGTTTTATCACCGCTCTGCTACTGCAAGTGGTTGAGCTCAAGCGCATCAAATGGGAAGCGTCTTGAAGTGGGCGGGGCATGTAAGATATTAGTGAGCATTTGATTTGTCACCATTTGATGAGAAACATAAGTATGATGTGACATTTATAAAATGTTAATCCGTTTAGACAGAAGTGACAAACTACATGCTTTACATGTGCATAACATGTTTATAAACTAACAATACTGATATTAACATCTTACATTTAAATACCTTTAAGTACAACATAAATAAACTGTAATTAGAAACCTAGGGTTTCAGTTCGATAGTGATTTTAATTTTAAATTTAGTTGTTAAATCCATTTTTTTTTTATTTATGACACAAAAAGTAAAGTCGTTTCTCTCTTTTAATGACCTTGAAAAGGTGATTCATGCTTTTATTTTGAGCAGACTTAACTATTGCAACTCTTTGTATGTAGGTATCAGTCAAATTACACTGAATAGACAGCAATTAGTCTAAGATGCGGCTGCGAGACTTTTGACAAGGACTTCCAAGCATGAACACATATATTTCCAGTTCTTTCCTCTCTGGGCTGGCTGCCTGTTAGGTCACGATTGATTTTAAATGATTCTTTTTTGTTTATAAATCCTTAAATCTTATTTATCAGATCTCCTATATCTATATACTGTAATCCTGGTAGAGGTAACTAAGGTCTTCTGATCAGTTTATTCTTTCTGTACCAAGGTCCCTTAAGCAAAGTGGGGAAGGGGCTTTTGCTGTTATCGTCCCAAAATACTGGAACAAGCTTCCACCCCACATTAAACATGCTCCAACTTTATCTGTTTTTAAAAACCTTCTGAAACTGCATGTCTGTTCCTTAGAATTTGAGCCCTTTTAATGATGAGGGGTTTGTCTTATGTTTTATTTGTTATGTATGTGCTGTAGGACTTGTTATTTTAATTAGTATTGATCGTGTTCAGCACTTTGGGCATGTTGTGTTGTAAAAAATGTGATATATAAATATAGCTAATTGCTATATATGCTATATATACATAAACTAATTAACTAACTAACAAACATTCCATACCTGCACTGACTCAGGCCCTAAAACCGCTACATCAGGTGGCTGCAGGCCTGCGGGTCTTGAAGGCCTGGTGGTCACTTTCTCCCACTCACTGCTATTGGATCCCCCTAGCCTGGTGTGTGCCACAATACGGTACTCATATGAGCTCCAGGGGCTGAGTGTGGCGGAGCTGTCCAGGTAAGTAAGAGTCTGATTGGGTTGTAAAGTGGCCACAGTAGAGATCTCCTGGGTTCCGCTGACTCTCCTCTCCACTGTATAGCCGTCCAGCTCCCCGTTGACAAGACGTGGTGCGGCCCAAGACAACAGCACTGATGTGGGGGTGTCGGAGTAAAGGTGTGGGGCCGGAACGTCCTCTGGGGGCGCTGGAGGGGTGTGTATGGTGTGGGACTCAGCTGAAAGTGTGCAGCCGGCAGCGGTGCAGGCCTCCACCTGGATTGTGTACAGCTCATACGGTGTTAGATGAGAAAGCATGTGGCTGGTACTGTTTCCTGGTACACTGGTAATTAGCTGCTGGTTTTGGTAGAGATTGTAATGGGTGATGATGCCATTGGGCTGAGATGGAGGAGACCAGGAAATAAAAGCACTTCTGGAATGGATGTCAGAGAGGACTGGTGGGTCAACTGCTCCAGGCCCTGAAGAGGAAAACATTTTTATGTTATTGCAATAACAAACTTTTTATGTAAACATTTCCTAAAGTCCAGGGTGAACCGGAAGTTGCTAAGACTTTTATTTTAGTATGCTGATGTATTTGATGTAGTAACAATAAGTTAAATATTGAGTAGGGGGCAGGGCTTTCTTTTTGATGTCAACAGAGATACTCCAAAAGTGAAAGCAAATGGTCAGATTTGACTAAAGATTATTCAAACATTTTGTTTTTAGTTGATTTGAACTCACAGATTGTTTACTTTAAGAATAACAAGGTATTTTAGCAAAATAAACAGACAATTTTGTTTTCACACAGATTTTAAGCAGTAATAAAATAAATAAATAAATAAATACTTTATGAATGCCTTTTATAAGTAAAAGTGTTCATATATTTTTTACTGAAAACTGATTTACTTGATTGATTGATTGAAAATGTCTTTTATTTGTCAGGGGTCTCCACAGCGGAATGAACTGATAACTATTCCAGCATATGTTTTATGCAGTGGATGCCCTTCCAGCTGCAACCCAGTACTGGGAAACACCCATAATTTCTCATTGACACACACACAACGGCCAATATTGTTTATTCAATTCACCTATGATGCATGTCTTTGGACAATGGGGTAAACCGGAGCATCCAGAGGAATCCTACGCGAACACAAGGAGAACATGCAAACTCCACACAGAAATGCCAACTGACCCAGCTGGGACTCAAACAAGCGACATTCTTGTTGTGAGGTGACAGTGCTTACCACTGAGCCGCCGTGCAATTATCATTATGAATTATAATATAATATATTATCATTTGCAATGATAATTATTATTTAGAAATCTATTGTTCTTAATCTTGTTATTAATAACAATACCAGCATAACCAACAATACTATTACTTAATGGATAGATCCATAAAAAATGCACTTTTAATTTTTTAATTTTAAATAAAATGTATTACTACTATTTCATTATTAATAATTATTAACATAGTTGAATATTACTAATTGAAAATACATTTGTAAATTTGCAATTTATAAATACGCATCCTCATCATCATCAGCAACCGATGAATATGACCAGCAATAATTTTAATAAATAATAATCCAGTCTGTCTAAAATGTTTAAAAGCTCTGTAGTTTAATATGAAATTTCATGTGTCTTTTTAACAACAAAAATGTTTGAAAGAATGCAAATTATACAATGCAATAGAAGGCAAATTACAAAATAGCGACACTCTCCCACATTTGTAGCTAATATAACTGCCCTTATTTCAGTTTTCGGTATAAGATTGCAGAAGGATGGTTTGACTAGAAATGTACAGTTTTCACGATTATACTGATAACCTTTAGTCATTCGGCAAAACTTTAGTTCGAACTGCTGTAGATGAAAACCCATTCTTACATGTTTAAAAAAATAAATAAATAATAATAATAATAAATAAAAAAAAAAAAAAAAAAAAATATATATATATATATATATTATATATATATATATATATATATATATATATATATATATATATATATATATAAGTTAATTATGTCTTTAGATGATTTGCAGTAGAGAACTGATGCTTCTGGCTCATCTGGATGAACTACAGAGACGCAGCTCCTCTCTGACGGCGCAGCATTGAGACTGACAGCACAAGGACACCGTCTGATTGGAGCAGCCTGATTCTCTGGATTAAAATGTAGAGCAGGCGCTGTGCAAATCAGCTCATTTGCCAAAGAGGACAGAGTCATGGCTGCCTATGGCAAGCAAATATGAAATTATATTTATGGATTTATTCGTTGAGGTTATGTGGCTAAAGGAGATCAGCTGTGTGTGAGGCGAGACTCTGAAGGGTCTGTAGTGAATTGGAGGAAATCACTTAAGTTTCCTGCTCGGTCATTTTTCTGAGTGCTTACAACAACAGCAGTCATGACAGCACTAACATCAAGAAATCCTTCATGGATCTTCAGGCTTGAACAGCTACAGTAATTTTAATAATTACACACATACACGCACAGACAGATAGATGGACACACACACAAACATATATAGGAAAACACACATCAACTTCCTCATGCTCTTCATCTTTCTCCCATGTTTGACTCTAAAATCTATTTAGTTATAACTAGTATGAAACACTAAAATAATGGTTAGTTTACCACAAAATTTAAATTCTGTCATCATTTAAATAAAAAAAACCTTAAAATTAGTGGGCGATTCTAAGATATATTTTAGCTTTATGTGTTGCTTTATAGATATTTTTGAAGCATTCTGATCTGTATATCACTTTGGTCAATCTTGAGTGAGTGAGTGAGTGAGTGAGTGAGTGAGTGAGTGAATGAATGAATGAATGAATGAATGAATGAATGAATGAATGAATGAATGAATGAATGAATGAATGAATGAAAAAGTAGAAAAGAATGAATGAACGAATGGCAGACAGACACAAACAGAAAGAAAAAAAGTCAAAGACAGACAGAAAAAAAAGTCAGACAGACAGATATAAAAAAAGTCAGACAGACAGATATAAAAAAGTCAGACAGACAGACTGAAAGGATTAAAAATGAATGAATGAATAAACTGCCGCAGTTTGATGACGTACTGGACCAGGTCCATTACATAGTGAACGGTCGCCTACATCTCCCCCAACCCTAAACCCAACCGTCACAGTAGTATGGGCGTTACCTTAAGGCTGATTTATACTTCTCCATCGAGTGATCGGCGTAACCCATGGTGCCTGCATTGCATGTAGTCGTGCATTTATACTTCTGCGTGCGCTCATTCAAAGGCGGGAACTGGCGGATGTGCAAAATCTTTAATCATAAGGTAAACACAAAACAAAAGTTTCCATCTGAAGCTCCTTCACGGGACTCGACACGCTCTCAGCACCACCCACACTCATCACCGATATAAGGCCAACCACTACGCGTTGTTGCGATGTGTAGTTAAATTTTTTGAGATGTGCGCGTCAGCATTGGGGATGACCACGGCGAGGAGTATGTGACCGCGCAAAGGTTGCAACCGACCATACGTGTGAGCTTCACGCAGAAGTATAAATCAGCTTTTAGCCTTTAGTTACAATCTCCACTACGTATTGGACCTGGTCCAGTACGTCATCGTGATACAGACTGCAGCGAGGACATCTTGCCTTTGTTTAGAAGACAAATTAACTTTTGTTGAACAGACATTCAAATGAAACTCAGATGTGATCATTTTAATTTGTGCTCCATTTGTTATGGGTGTACAATTATAATTTTTTTGGAAGTTTGAAAGAACAAAACAACCCCACAACAAAACAACCCCACAACAAAGAAAGTAAAACTAAAGCTTTTTTTTAAAGAAAGATGGGGTCTTAGAACCAACTGACTTTTTTATATAGACCAAAAATATATATTCATCATTTGTAAATATTGTTATGACTTAGATAAAATGTTTAAATGAAAGTTCATTCATTCATTTTCTTTTCAGCTTAGTCCCTTTATTAATCAGGGGTTGCCACAGCAGAATGAACCGCCAACTTATTCAGCATATGTTTTATGCAGCGAATGCCCTTCCAGCTGCAACCCATCACTGGAAAACAGCCATATACATTTGCATTCACACTCATACACTACAGACAATTTAGCTTACCCAGTTTACCTATATGTCTTTTGAACTTCTGGGGAAACCAGAGCACCGAGAGGAAACCCACACGAACACAGGGGAACATGCAAACTCCACACAGTAACACCAACTGACCCAGCCGAGGCTCGAACCAGCAACCATCTTGCTGTGAGGCGACAATGCTACCCACTGTGCCACCGCGCCGCCTATTATTTATTTATATTTTTTTAGGGGCCAAGCAGTGAAGCTGCAAAGGCACCTATTGTTTCCGTTAGCGTTCCTATTATTCTTCTTCTTCCGCCAGTTTTGAATGGCAGCCCATATAACCATATGCGGGAAAGTTGTGTAATTTAGCACAATGATAGAGGGCAGTGTCAACATGAACCACAGCAAAGCTGAAGTCTTTAACTCAAACTCTCTAGCACCACCACCTGTCCAAAGTTTCCCTTATGTTTATTGTTATAACTTTTGAACCGAATGGGAAACAATCAAAGTTATTTTTTGCTCTGATTCATTTTCCGTCATTTCCACTATTTAATTTTTTTGCCCGCAAAACCTGTTTGAACAAACTCATCCTAAGCTGTTTGTACAATTTTAACCAAAACTGAATCACATGATCTACAGACCATGCTAACCAAAAGTTATTGAATTCAAGTTGATTAGACGAACACTTTTCGTTCAAGTTGTGAACAAATCTAACGTAGAGCTTGCAAAATTGGACTTCAGGCACTATCTCCGTAACGCATTGACATTCACACCAAACTTGGTGTGTGTTATGACAACCATGGTCTGAGGTTATCTGCAACATTTCAGTGCACTGCCCCCTATTGGTCTTTTTTTTTGCTTAAATCTTCTCAACCGTTCATCCAAAATTCATAAAACTGGTCTCATCACATCTGACAGAGCATGCCAAGTCGAACGATGTCTGATTTACCCAGGTCAGCCATTTTGGGCATCGTCCATTTAGATTTTTTTTTTAGCCAAAATGTTTTTTTGTTTATGGCACTGACAAATGTGCTCAAATATGCTTATTCTGCCTCTGGACTCCTTTAGTCTTTCTGGCTCTAAACTGCTTGGTCCCTTAATTGCTGCTTGCAGCTTTATTTATTTATTTATTATTATTATTATTACAATTATTATTATTATTATTTAAAATCTGGCCTAAAACCAAAGATTACAATCTTTTGTTGCTTTGTGAGCTCTGGCATTTCCCTCAGCAAGTGCAAATGGAGAAAATACCATTTTGATGATTTGTCTTTATTTGCAATGTAGACCATTGCTATTTGGCTGATCCAAAATGTCACAGTGGTTTATTGCACTTTTTGTACTCCTTTCTTGAGGCCTGGTATACGGATGCAGATTCACGCTACAGTAATTTCTTATACCATTTTTCTGACAGAACTGTTAAGAAATTTCCCCAAAAAAATGAAAAAATAAGTTAAAGAGCTGGAACACTGGGTAAAATGAGAGCAGTTAGAGGAGGAATATATGAGATGCGGTAATTGAAGTGAAGTTGTTTTGTTGCGTTTTAAGCGTCTCCTGTCTGCTCTGGAGCCCGGGCCGTCTGATTGATATTTGGGCCCTATGAAAGCTCATTTGAAGGTAATGTTTTCCTCCTCCATTTACATCCCACGGTAGCAGGGTAATGGTGTAGCGGCAAGGGCGTGTGGATCAAGGTGACTGGCTCTCTCTCTGCCGTGCTGGGCTGCTGATGTCTCCCCACAGATGGCCCACTTTCCACCTCCCATCACCATCACCTCCCAACTGACTCACTATGTATAGAGGAGACAGAACCGGCTACATGTACATTTCTCTCCCCAAAGCTCAGCGGCCACCGCAACAAGCATCAAGGTAATGACTTATAAAAACTAATCAGGGAAAATAAAGGGACATGGTGGAGCGGAAGCAAATTTGCTACAGTACTTTTATATGTTACTTAAACACAAAAACTTTAATGTTATTCACTAATCAGGCACACGATGAATAAATGTCTGTTATTACAAATTCTGCTTGTGGAATTTCTTAACTAACGTTAACAAAGATTAATAATTGTCACAATAAATGTGTAACTAATTGTTTGTTTATGTTAATGAATACATTAACTAACATAAATAATGGACCATTATTTTAAAGTGTTACCAAATATTTATCTATAAACATGAATCTAAAGTAAAGCAGAACATTAAGCTCAGAAATCATGAAAATAAATCATATTTGAAAAATAGTGTTACAATAAATATGTTAATATCTTTAACAATTTATTTTTGATTTAATTTATGATTACATAAAATAAATAAAAGTAAAATTAATCAGAAACATAAATCCCCAAACTTTTTAAAAGATGTTTTGCACAGATGGGTGTTTTTTGTGTTTATTATAACGAACTGCATTGAGGGATCTTGATGTCTGCTCCGTCCACTTTTAATGTAAAAAATGTCAACTTTGTGAGTGATGTTTGTTGACATTTTTAGAAATTTGAAAAAATATATGTACTGTTTGAGTTATGGGTTACGTTATTGATAAATCATAATTAAAATTAAACATTATGAATTAAAAATTATGCAGAGGCTAAACACACTAGACAAGCACAGAAATCTCAATTTGACTCATTATAGATACATTTTTTATGCTTTATTATTATTATTAATAATTATTATTTTATATTTGGCAAAGGCACATTAAAATGACTGAAAGGAAAATATTTGGTAATACTTTAGAAGAATGGTTCGTTAGTTAATGTATTGAATAACATAAACTAAGTATGAATAATCTTGTAAATAACATTTACTAATGCATTATTAAAACCGGGCGCTGTGCTTGTTACCATTAGTTAATACAAAGTGGGTTAACATGAACTAACATGAAATAAATAACCCTTAAATATTGTTAACTAACGTTAATAAAGATTAATAATTACCACAAAAAATGTATTACTAATTGTTTGTTTATGTTAATAAATACATTACCTAACATTAACTAATGGGCCATTATTTTAAAGTGTTACCAAATATTTATCTAAACTGAAGCAGAACATTAAGCTCAGAATTTATGAAGATAAATTATATTTGAAAAACTACAGTTGAAGTCAGAATTATTAGCCCTCATTTGATTTTTTTTTCTTTTTAAATTATTTCCCAAATGATGTTTAACAGAGCAAGGAAATTTTCACAGGATGTCTGATAATACTTTTTCTTCTGGAGAAAGTCTTATTTGCTTTATTTTGGCTAGAATAAAAGAATTTAAAATTTTTGTAAAAACCATTTTAAGGTCAAAATTATTAGCCCCTTTAAGCTATTTTTTTTCCGATATCTACAGAACAAACTATCGTTATATGATAACTTACTTAATTATCCTATCCAGCCTAGTTAACCTAATTAACCTAGTTAAGCCTTTAAATGTCACTTTAAGCTGTATAGAAGTGTCTTGAAAAATATCTAGTCAAATTTTATGTATTGTCATCGTGGCAAAGATAAAATAAATCAGTTATTAGAAATGAGTTATTAAAACTATTATGTTCAGAAATGTGTTGAAAAAAAATCTCCTCTCCGTTAAACAGAAATTGGGGGAAATAAATAAAAAGGGAGGCTAATAATTCAGGGGGGCTAATAATTCTGACTTCAACTGTATGTTAAAATAAATATGTCAATATCTTTAACAAATTATTTTTTATTTAATTTTGATTACATAAAATTAAATCAGAATAGTAAAATGAATCAGAAACATAAATCCCCAAACTTTTTAAAAGATGTATGTTTTCTGTTGATTTTGAAAGCAGATATCTATACAATTACTACAACAGTTCACAAATTCAAATATGAATCATGGGTATTTTTTTGTTTTGTTTATTCTAACGAATTGCATTTTGGGATCTTGATGTCTGCTCCTCCCAACTTTAATGTAAAAAATGTCAACTTTGTGAGTGACGTTTCTTGACATTTTTAGAAATTTGGAAAAAATATATATGTACTGTTTGAGTTATGGGTTATGTTATCATGATAAACCATAGTTAAAATTAAACATTATAAATTAACAATTAATCTGAGGCTAAACACACTTAAACAATACAGAAATGTCAATTTGACTTATTATAGATTTATTATGCTTTATTAATTATTATTCAATCAAATAATTTGTGATAGAAAAAACTGATTGCACTACTGTTCAAAAATTTTGTGAATTTGTACGTTATTTTTTCAGTAAATAGTTTTTTATCCGGCAACGGTGCTTAAATTGATCTAAATTAAATCATTCTAAATTAAAGCAGAATAACACGCTCAGAATCCATGAAGATAAATAATATTTTTAAAATAATGCTAAACATGCTAATAATATGTTAAAAATAAATAATAGAAAAATAAAATCACTGTAAAAAAAATCAGGAATGTCTAAAAGATGTATGTTTTCTGTTGATTATGGAAGTAGATATCTATAACATGGAGGCAATTATTACAACTGTTCACAAATCCAAATAAGCATACTTCAAATGCTCAACACTGCATCTTATACATGCAAATAAACTCGCACCAGCAGTGCAATTCATTCTCACTAATGCTTTAGCAACCCAAGCGTGTTCAATTTGTAATACAAGTAAACGCACTGCACTATCAAAACAAACTGACCTTTTTATACAGATCAACTTTATCATAATACCTCCGATTAGGAAATGACGTCAGGAAATAAAGAGCTTTAATCCCCATTAGTCATCTAGCTCAAGCTTCATCCATTTTCACTTCCCACAGCATCCGCTGCTGCTTATGATTCCGGCCCAGATTTCTCCATTCATCTACTGGCTGTTATTTTTGGGGGTAATTTTTTACTGTGTCTGCGAAGGGGGCCCTGCCGATTCCGCTCGCTCTCCTTCCTGATAAATAAACAATGCACAGATCTGACCTTTGGGTTAACAGGTTTTTATGCTTGCTCCACTCAGCACTCTAACTGATTCAATTACCACAAAGGTTCAGGAGCGTCCATGAATACTGAAAAAGCTCGTGCCCAAACGCCCGCATAGGTGCTCGGCGGCAAATCCAATGTGGCTCTCAGGAGAAATTCCTTAATTGTAAATAATTTTACCACATGAGACAATCAAGTCACCTTGAACGCCAACCACCCCTCCTTACTTCACCGCCGGCCAGCTTTCCTTCCTTCCTTCCTTCTCCGCTCTTTCGGTCTGCAGAGGCAAAGTGTTATTTAAGCTTTACTGGTCTGCGTTAAATTCCGCAATTTGAAGGGCTGTTAAGTTTTTCAATTGAAATTTCATTTAAGATGCAGGTGCTTTTGATTTTATTGATGCTTTACTGCTCTCAGGGTACAAGCAAGAACACAGTGCAATAACAGCAGTCGGCCTCAATCAGGCATCGGCAACAGCTGTAATCTCAGGACATTTGGGATACTTAGAGAGGCCTTTCCTGGGCCACTATAAATCGCTACAGCAGAAGGGAAAACAAGAGCGCGGGCCGCCAAGCCTTAAATCACATTTATAAGGATTTGGTTAGCATAATAATAACACAATCAAGTGACAAGGCAAGGAGGAGGGGGGAAACGGGGAACGTGAAGGAAAGAGAGGATTATTTTTAGCATTGCAGAGGTCCTTGTGACAATATGATAGCTTTGAAGGTTAGCGTGGCTGATGTCAGCTAGGACGGATATGTCGGTATATGCTACTTTCAAGAAGCCGTTTGTCGTAAAGAAGATTGAAAGGAAAAGGACGGAAAAAAAGAGCATTCTTTGTGAAATATTCCTTTGGTTTTGAACTTGATGAAGTGTACATTGTTGTACAGTAAGTTACATCTTTCAAGGTGAACTGCACAGCTTTGGTGGCTCGGTACATAATGTTTTAACAACTGTGCACGAGCTGATGATTAATAGCAAGATGAAATAATAAAGGTTGGGTGTTTGATTTTGTTTAAATTAAACTCAATTCAAGAAATGAAGTTATTGAGGTGTATGCGGACATGTACGTTAACTACCAATTACAGGAGATATTATGGTTAACTAGTAAAACTGTAAAATTGTTAACCTATTTTTCATTAAATATATATTTTCAAGATTAACTTGAAACTAAAATAAAAAAGAAATGATAAAAAAATAAAAATAAAAATCACACAAAAAAACTAAGTCTAAAACTAAAATCAGAATTAAAACAAAATCTAAAAACAGTCAGATTCGGAAAGCATTTAAGTTGCCATCTACCACATTGTCCACCCCTATTGCTCATCACCACACCTTTAAGCCATCACTCATTCACTCCACATTTTCAATTTGGTCCAGTAAAGGAATGGTCACTATAAGAGACTTGTACATGGATGGAAAATGTGCTACATTCCCTCAGCTGAAACAGAATATTCTTTTACCATCACATTTTTTAGATATCTACAGCTGAGAAACTATGTTTATATGTTTATGTCTATGTTTATACATTTACTGTGTCTACCACTATTAGCAGATGAACATGATATAAATTAATTTTTGCTTCTCCTGATGCCTCTAATTTGATTTCCCATTTTATAGATGTTTTTACTGATCACTTCAACATATCTATATTGTATTTGAAAGATTCCTGGGAAAAAGAGGCATTTAAATTACCAATGAGGACTGGAAAAAGGTCTATCAAGGTCATAAATACGTTCTATTAACTCAAGACACCATCTAATCCAATATGAAGTAGTACATCGGCTTCATTATTTTGGGGTTAAGCTTAATAAATTCTACCCCTCCACCTCCTCAACATGTAACAAATGTGAATCTACGGAAGGACTTTTTTTTTGGTCATGCCTAAAACTTTTTGAGATTTCAGATTCTACTCTAAGGCTTATTCTTGTGACCTTGCCCCTGATCCAGCAATCGCTGTTTTTGATTGGTCTGACTAACTTCATGGGTTCAGTCATCTAATTTAAAAAGATGTAAAATATGGAATGGTGATAAGTAAAAAAATTATTATTATTTGTCTATGGAAAAAGGCATCAAAACCACTTTTTTAATCCTGGCTTTCAGAATTTTCTAACATTTACAGAGACTTAGAGACAATATTTCTGATAACATTGCTGGTTTCGAAGCCACCTGGAAAGCCTTTTTAAATATCTGACAAATGCCAAGGATAACAGTTTAAATGTATAACCCTGTCATTGTCTACAAGATCATCATAATGCCTGTGCCCAGTGGCCTAGAAATAACATTGTTAACCTTTGAATAAAAGGAGGAACTGATGTAATAATGGTTTTAAAATCATTTTTTTTCCTGACTTTTGTCTCTTTTTTTGTTTTGTTTGCTTTTCTTTTTTACTCTTTATAATTGTTGTTGATTTTTGTATTGCTCTGTGTTGCTATAAGGTCAAATAAATCATAAAATATTATATAAAAAAACCACTAATTACTCTGTGATACAAAAATAGCATGATAAAGTAGTCATGTCAAAACTATCAAAATAAGTTTGTCACTTGCATGTGTTCATTTCACCAAAACCAATTTCAAATACACAGGGAAAATGTTTATACAGGCAAATTTTAAATGGCCACAACTAATTCAGAGCAGTAAATGCATGTGCTTGCTCAGTTTGTTTTCTGAGCAAGGTTTTTTTTCTTCACTTCCGCCATTAGTGAAGTTTTTTTTCCCTCTCCGCTGTTGCCACTGGCTTGCATGGTTCGGGATCTGTAGAGCTGCGCATCGTTGGATTTGCCCTTTAATATTTGGACTCTCAGTAGTGATTATTAAACCACACTGAACTGAGCTCAACTGAACTGAACTTAAACACTACAAACTGAATTACACTGTTCCTATTTACTGTGACCTTTTATGTGAAGCTGCTTTGACACAATCTACATTGTATAAGCGCTATACAAATAAATAAAGGTTTGTGCTTTCTTTTGATCAATTAGTCCAAAATTGCTAATTGTAACTGTTGTTTAAAACTCTTCACTCCTCTAACTCAGGAAACTCTTTTTTTAAATAAAGAAAATTCTGTACTTACTTAAACAGCATTTCTTTTTAACACATGTAGTTACAAGGTTTATAATACTTTGCATAAATATTAGTAAAACCCACAGACCAGACGTAAAGGCTGACCAAAAACATTGAAAAACTAGTCAAAAATATGGAGTTGTAAGGTTTCTGCTCAGCAGTGATGGTACACGTCGCTCGTGTGTTTTAGCACAGGCACAGCAGACAGAGGAAAGAGCTCTTCTACATGGCAAAGTTTATGTTCACAGAATCGCCTGTCAAGTCTAAGGGGTAAAAATTCATGGATGGAATTACTTTAAAAAGATGGTTATAAAATCTTAATGGAATGATAAAAAGCAGAGGAATGAGGGCCTTTTGAATACTTAAAATGCTCATACATCTTGACTAAGGAGATCTCTAGCAGTGTTCAGACATAGCACAGCACGAAAGGAGCCAAACAGACAGATCGAAGTGTTTTCCCCACAGTGCCAAGACTGTATTTACAGAATCAGAAAGGTGTATATTTGAGCTTTTATTTTGTGAAAAGGAGAGACTGAAGTCCTACATAATATGAATGATGTAAAAATAAGTAAAAAATAACTGAAAAATAATGAATTTATTTATTTTTCTTAAAAAAGATCAAACTTTATAAGTAAATAACAAATTAGTATACAAGAAAGCAGAAAAACAATAGCAATTATAAATGTAATCAATAAGAAGTGACAAATAACTTTTTGCACATTTTTTGTTACAGCCTTATTCCAAACTCCACACAATACCCCATAATGACAATGTGAAAAAAGATTTTCTTGAAATTGTTGCAAATTTATACAAAATAAAAAGCCTTAAAAATCACATGTACATAAATATTCTTAGTCTTTGCTCAATACTTTGTTGATGCACCTTTTGCAGAAATTACAGCCTCGAGTCTTTTTGAATATGATACCACAAGCTTGGCACACCTGTCTTGGGAATTTTTGCCCATTCCTCTTTACAGCACCTCTCAAGCTCTATCAAGTTGAATGGGAAGCGACGGTGTATAGCTACTTTCAGATCTCTTGAGAGATGTTCAATAGGATTTAGGTCTATGCTCTGGCTGGGCCACTCAAGGACATTCATCAAGTTATTGTGAAGCCACTCGAATTATATTTAGCAGTGTGCTTTGAGTCATTGTCCTGCTGGAAGATGAACCGTCACCCCAGTCTGAGGTCAAGAGCACTCTGAAGCAGGTTTTCATTCAGGATGTCTCTGTACATTGCTCCATTCATCTTTCCCTCTATCCTGAGTAGTCTCACAGTTCCTGCTGCTGAAAAAACATCCCCACAGCATGGTGCTGCCACCACCATGATTTACTGTAGGGATGACATTAGCCCAGAGATGAGCGGTGCCTGGTTTTCTCCAAACGTAACACCTGCCATTCACTTCAAAAAGTTCAATTTTAGTCTCATCAGACCAGATAATTTAGTTTTTTATGGTCTGAGAGTCCTTCAGATGCCTTTTGACAAATTCCAGGCGGGGAGTGGCTTCCGTCTGGCCACTCTACCATACAGACCTGATTGGTGGACTGCTTCACAGATTGTTGTCCTTCTGTAAGGTTCTGCTCTCTCTCTACAGAAGAACGCTGGAGCTCAGACAGAGTGACCATCGAGTTATTGATCACCTCACTGACTAAGGCCCTTCTCCCCTGATCACTCAGCTTAGATGGCTGGCCAGCTCTAGGAAGAGTCCCGTAGGTTCCAAACATCTTCCACTTATGGATGATGGAGGCCACTGTGGTCATTGTAACTTTCAGAGCAGCAGAAATTTTTCTGTAACCTTCCCCAGCCTTGAGCCTTGAGACAATCGTGTCTCGGAGGTCTACAGACAAATCCTTTGTCTTCATGCTTGGTTTGTGCTTTGACATGCACTGTCAAACCCTGGCACCTTATATAGACAGGTGTATTTCAGATCATGTCCAATCAACTGAATTTACCACAAGTGAACTTCAATTAAGCTGCAGAAACATCTCAAGAATGATCAGAGGAAACAGAATGTACCTGAGCTCAGTTTAGAGATTCATGGCAAAGGCTGTGAATACTTATGTACATGTGCTTTTTTAGGTTTTTTATTTTTATTAAATTTGCAACAATTTCAAAAAAACTAATTAAAAAAAATATATATATATTTTTCACATTGTCATTATGGGGTATTGTGAGTAGAATTTTGAGGAAATAAATAACTTTAGTCTATTTTGGAATAAGGCTGTAACATAAAAAAATGTGGAAAAAGTGAAGCGCTATGAATTCTTTCTGGATGCACTGTAAACCAGGTTTTTATAAAAGAAACTTTAATTTTAAGATGTGGTCCCTCAAACAGGGATCAGGGTCTGTGGTATCTAAAAGACTGAAAAGAAAAACATTCATACTGTGACTGAAATTTCCTAAAGTAATAATAATAGAAAAAATTATAATCAAAACCTTTACATACATGCATTCCGCTAAAATCATGGTCTCAAAACATAAATACAATTAAGATGGCAAAAGATGATCCCTTAGACACTGATTGTAATTGATTATATTTATTGCTGAAATAACCATATGTAGGGCAGCTCGAACATTTCACACAGAGGTGCAGAACTCTCTCTAGAGGCCATTTCTAAATCAGAGATGAAGAGCGGGAGCCTATCAAAGAAGAAAAAGAGCTAAAGAAAATATGACATACGTTTCTCTCCTCCTATTTCACCTTGCCCATCCTTTCCTCTTCCTTTATCATGCGGCCGGCCACATTATTTTGAAGAATCTCCTCAATTCTTTCCTACTGTTAATTTAGTGCGGCTATGCCGGGTACTATTTCACGTTGATGGGCCGGCTGATGATATGTGTGCGAGTGTTTATTAGCAGTGCCAGGAGCCACTAAAACTCACGCTTTCCCCATAATCCCGCCGCGGAGAGCCGAATATGCCGCACCGAGGCTCTTCACAGCCCATTTCGGAAAAGAAATAAAGGGCTTTTCTCTTTAACAATAACAATCATTTCTCTCCTTCTTGGTAATGCCCACCTGTTCTCAAAGTCATCACCCCTGCTGCAAAGAAAGAGATGTGTAAATAGAGCTTGAGTGAAGGGCTCATTTCTGCTGCCAGACGAAAAGAGAAGATGGTTTTGATTTATACAGCGTGCTGATCAGGATTTGACATGTCGCTTGTTTGGGATTAAAATGACTTTTAGAAGAGCTGCTAATATGAGGATTGCTGGGTCATCACAGTTTTGGCATATGGAGTCTGTGTGTGAAAATGCCATTAAAATATAGCTAAACATGTAGTCTGCCCTTTTATTTTTTAAGTATTCTTGAAGTTAAGTAGTGGATAATGTACATCCAGACAGTTGTTCTTGTAGAATAAACTCTGACACAAAACAGGCTGTTGTTTAAGGGCCGGGACACACCATGGGTCAGCATGAGTCTGTCTAGTTGGTTTAGTGTGTTCCATGCACCACCTTTTGACAGGTTAACGTTGTAAACAGACTATATCCCCCCATGTAGGAGCAGAACATGGGCTCTTGAATCAGTCAGCTGCTATCCATTTGGTGTGTTCATGCGCAGCTTTTTGGTCCAGAACTAGGGATGCCACAATTCTTAATATTATATTGAACCGTTCGGTACGACATCCACGGTTCAATACACGCTTGTGAATTGGATTTTTTCGGTTTTACATTTAAATATTTTATGTGCCTTTTATCCCTCTCTGAATTGACTGTTTGTGTGTGCCTGTAAGTCTACGAGCTAAGATGAGGAAACTCCTCCCCGTGACTAAATATTCAATCTCTATGCTCTAAAGTTAGGGGGCACTTAACCATCATTCCACACTTTACCATGGCGAGCGGTGGTGAAGTGAGGCAACAGTACGAGGAAGAGCTGGCGTTTTTTGAGGACATTTCGGTTTTGCCATTATAATGCCGAGGAAGATAAAAGGTGAACAAAAAAATGACTGTGTGCAAGCATTGTTTTACACGTATAGCCAATTCAAACGGAAACTCTTCCAACAAGAATGCACATCTGCAGCGCCATCACCCAGCAATAGTACTGTCCGAAGGCAGGATAGCAGAGAAGGTAATAAAGTCTTTCAAAAAAACAACAATCCCTCGCTGAATCCTTCCAGCAAACATACCCAACTGGTGTTGCGGAAAAATTTTCTCCACTGCCGGGGACACTGTAAGTGCAAAACGCTCCCTGCAGAGTATGTTGATAGGCTTATCTTTTTACAGACTAACCTCAAAATACAGGAATAGATAGCTGATCTAAGTGAAAATGAATGAAGGATACTATACTGGAGTACTGTTAAGTTGAATTAAGATGGTTTATGTTTACTGAAGAACAAATATGTTGATTTGAAATGGTCAATTGATGTTTATTAACTTCACATGTATGTTTATTTTCAAAATGTAGGAATGTATGTGTCCCCCAGTTTGTACATGAGCAACCAGCAGCTGAGAGATTTCAGTGTTAATTTTTATTATACAATACACTAGGAACTAGTGTACTTTTTTTTGGCTTTTAAGTAAAAAAAAGGAGTATTGCAATAAATCATTTTTATTTTTTCTCCTTAACTTCTTACTGTTCCTATTGCCTAAGCACAGAATAACAATAAAACACTTATGTGTCAAGCCATCAGAACCGAACCAAACCAAAAACCGTGTTAAAAACCGAGGTATGTATTGAACCTTAGGCTAACTGTATTGTTGCATCCCTATCCAGAACAAAATAAAATGTCTTCTGGGGACCACTGTATTATATACAACAAACTGTATGATATTGGAAAAACTGACGTTGCGATATTTTGTTTTTCTAACTTTTTCACACTGCGATGTTGATGCTGAAATGATCAATTCAGCAGGCCTATTACTGTATGTAAAAATAAACTGTTTATAAAGAGAAATATATAGATAGAAAAATAAACAAGTCAATGCACAATGTTACTGAATTCAAATTGAAAACAACTTACAACAAAAAAGCAATTTCCTCACTGATCTCAGTCACATAGTGATATATTGCTCATCACATCCTTATCCAAAAAGGTTTCCATCATTTTTTACACCTTTAAAAAAATAAAATAACTTTCAATTACATAAAAAATATGAAGCAAAAGTTTTTATGAAAACCTATTTTTTAGGGTTCTAGGCAATGTCGACCCAATTTGGCATCATACGATGACTAATGTGAAACATCGTGGTCGACGATGGCATCGTCGTCGTAGGTGAATTAATTATTTATGAATAATTAATTCATTTCTAACGAATTAATTATTTGCAGCCTACCGCTTCAACTACCTGACCCACATGGTCTTTGTTTTAACCATAACCAAATCATAAATAAATAAAGTTACACACAAATTACTACCTGTCAATCACTTTTTCCACGGGATTCTGGAATGAATAGGCAGTGTAATCTGTGTAGGTTATAATGGCGTCGACAAACTTGGTTGGTAATAAGGGTGCATAACCAACAGGAACCAACCAACAGTATCTGAGGTTTTTGCTAAAATTACTGTGACACGTTACCTGATAGATTCAAAAGACAGAAGAGTCATTAGATAGAAACAAAATTAATTAAATATCATGTTTAACAAGTATAGTGAGACACAATCCAGCGGTACATCCTTGATAAATTGTCCGACGTGCACTGCTCTCTGAGGTTTTGTGCTCAAAGCACCCGCTGACTGCTGGAGCTCAGACGCACGCACGCATGTCTGCAGTGCATGACAGAGAGTGTGTGCGTGTGTGTGAATCATGTGAATCAGAAATCAGAAATGCTAGATGAAACGCCAGTGTGGACGTGGATCGTTTTCATTCTAAAATGCCATTTGAAAACTAAGACGTATTATTGTAAATGGGTTCTAAGTGTGTGTTGTTCACGAGCGGTTTGCTGCTGCGATGGGTGCGGGGCGGAGGATCGCCATGCCGGTTTAGCATCATGATGTCTATCGGCCATCGGCGATGAACAATGGCATCGTCTATCTACCAAACCCTACTACTTAAACTTGAAGTTAAACTACTTATATTTGAGTATCCATAATGATTGCAAGACATGCTAGGAATTCATAAATAAAACGAAATATAAGATCCAAGTTCAAACATTGCAATGCATTGTGGGAAATAAGGCCACTAAAGCAGAATCCAAGAAAAGAAACCAAACATAAAGTATCAATGAAGCAGTGAAAGTTACACAGCTCACGTAGTTGAGCTCTCAGATGGAGGGAAAAACTCTTCCCAAAAGCAGAAGTTGTGAAGCGCTGCAGGGCATTGTGGGGAGGGGGTCGTCTCCAAGCATGATAATGAAGAGGTGATGGTCCATAATACAGCGCAATCTGAGTGTATGCAAATACTGGCTCTGTAATTATAATGTATGTGCTAATAGGCTGAAGTTTAATTAATTTATAACTTAGCAGAGAGTGTCTGTTATGATCCTTAATATGATTCTATTACACTAATCAGTCCAAAATGACACCGGCAAGGTCATGTGGAAGAGGCGTACCTTTAACTAGTGATCTCTGCCCACTGGCCCTTTCTCTGGCTCTCTCTCTTTCAACACCTGCTCTTCTCTGTGGGACAAGAGCTTCACAGAGGATCTGCCTGACATGTGGTTAAACACAATGCTCTCTTTATGTGCTTAAAAGTCCACTGAAGTGCCTTGAAATGCACAGGAATGTTTAATGTGCGACGTGATTTCAACTCAAACATGAAGACCCGAAAAGACATATTGATTAGCCCCTCCCCTTTAAAAAAACAGCCAATAGCATTTTGTTGATATCACACATCTACCAGCAAAATTGCCAGGGTCACAGTTTTTCCACACAGCTGACTTTTAATTTTGTATAAGCCAGCTTGGGTGCTTCCGGTATACTGTCTTGCCACTATAAACTCACAACATTTAAGATCTGGTTTGTTTAAATATCAAAGATCTTTATTATTTGACTGAGATAGGATATAATGTGGGTCTCATATGAATTAAATTCCATTGTCCTGCGCCATGTAAAACACAGAATTTTATATTACCACTGTATATGAAGTTTCAATGCTTACCTGCTGCCCCTCACAGTGCTTGTGTTTAAACAAACTTTCATCTCGTTTTAAACTGGAACAACTAATTGCCTGTTTCCACTGAGTGGTACGGTGCGGTACGGTATGCCACTGCCAAAAGGGTACCGATGGTGGGTGTGGTGTATGACAAAGTTTCAGTTGACGTCATTGTCGCTCGAGGAAATGTCACAGTAAAGCTGTATGGGTCCTTCAGATATCATATGAGAAGCACTTCTCACAAAACAGATGCTTTATACACATAAATACTTGTGTATAAATGTTCATTACTAACCTTTATATAAGCATGATTTGATTATACATGCAAATCAATGATGTGAAATAGCCTACTGTAACGTCTGCAATTATACAAAATAAATATATAAACGCAACATATATGAACACAAACAGCCCCTTACAGTCTCCGATATGTTACCAATCACAGAAAAACTACACACAGCATACATTTAGTCCTTATTTGTGTAACACGCAACATATAGCCCAGTCAGCGCAAACCTCTCATCTGTATCTTTAATCTTCACCAGCATATGTAACCTCAGTAGTCTGCTTTATTTTTTACAATTATTATAGATGTTTCAAGGCTGTAACACCCATTACTACACACATTATTCACTTTTCACAGAGATACATTAACATTTTCAAACATTTCTCTCTTGTTTAAACACTCTCAAAGTTCAAACCTTTGTAGAAAATTAAGTCCAGTATTATGGAATAAAACCAAAGATCAAAACCATTTGATCATTTATTTACTCCATAATGCGCCCTACAGCCGCGTAACTTCTTTAAGCATGTCCAGAAGATCAACTTTTTGTGTGATTGTTAACATCTTCCTCTGCCTTTTGAGTGCTACCACAGGTGCCTTTGACAGCACAGAACATTTCATCGACATTGTAGGAAGAAAGCTTGCAAACATTCAGTACAGCACTTCAGAGTCACACTGCTACCTATCAAAGATTTATGTAAATTTGGCAAGCTGAACGCATTCTGTACTGTACAGGAGATATGGCATAGAGGAGATTGTTTGACAATGGTCTACAGCCAGGCAGGGCGCAGAACACAATGAGCTAATCAGGATGCAGAACACAATGAGTTGAAGACACAACAACAAAAAAAAAATCTGTCAAACTGCAAGGCCGCAAAAAGTGAACTACGTTATAGCGAGGGATCACTGTATATGAACTGCATGGTGTGTTATTTTTGGGGGGGCTTCATTCGTAACATGCTGCAGCTGTGAAAATGATTCTTTCTCTGAACTTATCATTTTAACTATCGTTTCTTAATGGATATCGATCCTTGAATACATAGATTTTGAGGGGACTTTAATGGTTTTCTATTGTGTGTGTCAGGTGTGTAACTCACTGTCTTGTGCAGTAAACATAGAGACCCAGGGGCTGCTGGTTTCTCCATAGCTGTTAGACACCAGCAGTCTGAAGTGATACTCGGTAAAAGGTTCCAGATCCTTCACTGTGTGGCTGAAGGTGGTCGTCTCATCGTCCATTAACCTGAAGACAGAAATAAATGTAAATGAGCAAACACATTACATAAAACCTAACAGCATTACATAATATCTAGTCATGTGTTGACATAAAGCAGTTTTTTTTTACGCTTTATTATGGAACCCAATTTTCAATAAATCAAGTAACATTTAAAGGGCACTCATGTTTACATTATTTTGCAAACTGATTTCCACTTTAATGGAAATATATATAACAAACTTGATTATTGTAACCATTTAGCAGAAAACGGCATGTTTTACTATAGCTTTTAGACCTAGGATGCCGCCATCTTTGAATATCGCTGTGTCTGACGTCACAAGGTTGGTTCCGTTCCCTCAGCTGAACAGATACAGTGGAAGTAATGGACTGAACACGAAGACTGCAAAGCCTAATTTAACCCAATGCGTGAAGTTGTGAAGACGTGGAGCTGGTGCAAAAACATGCATCAGATGTGTGTCTAATATATATATATATATATATATATATATATATATATATATATATATATATATATATATATATATATATATATATATTCTATTTTTTCCCTTTTATCTACCAGATCATTGGATGCGCTTTGGTCTACTCTCTGTATTATGCTGCCTTTGCTGCCTGACTGCCTGTACGGGTTTCAACAAGGTTCGGTACTGACGTAATGGGGGCGGTTACTTTCACCTTTGACTACTACAGCCTTCACCTCTTTTCGTGTTCAAACCAAACTAAGATCAGCGATTTTTTACATGGCAGGTTTTTACACCCTTCATACATATTGAGAGATCGAGTTGATCGACTTGAAAAGGAAATGTCTTGACATAATCCACAAAGATGTGACTTAGTAAAGCGTGAAGTCATGTGATTTCATCGTTGTACTAGTCTGAATGTAAATCCTCTCATCAGGCAGTGCTGGAGCAGCGTGAGAGAGTGGACCAAAGCGCATCAAATGAAAGGTATTAACAAAAGATAAATACACAACTTAAGACACAACTTAAACGCTTGTATTTGTTGTATTTGCACCAGCTCTGCCATGTACGTCCACAACTTCATGCATTGGGTTAAATTAGGCTGTCCAGTCTCTATGTTCAGTCCGTTACTACAGTACCATGGCTGAAGCCCATACAGGCGTCTGGCAGCATAATACAGAGAGCAGACCAAAGCGCATCAAATAATCTCTAATTAAAAGGGAAAAATTGAAAATTAGAACAAATATATATATATACAGATCTGATGCTTGTTTTTGCACCAGCTCCACTTCACGCATTGGGTTAAGTTAGGCTTTGCTGTGTTAAGTCCCTTACTTCCACTGTATCTGTTCAGCTGAACTAAATGGTTACATTAATCGAGTTTAATATATTTTCATTAAAGTGAAATCCTATGTACAAAATAATGTAAACTTGACTGAATGCATCATTTCCCCTTTAAATCACTATGAGAAAAAAAGTCGCAATTGTCAGCAAAAAAAAAAGCACTACTGTCTAAATGTTTGGGTATGTTTTTTTTAGCATGGTTTTAAATTATGCCTATCATGTTTTTTTTTTTTTTTTACTGAGTAGAAACAGGTTATTGTTGAATAACAGTAAACTATTTCTTTGATTGATTGATTGATTCTTTATAAATAAATGAATGGATATAAAAAAACATAGCTTAAATTTACATTTACAACAAAAATGCTACAGTTTATTTTTATCATTTTAATTGAACAGAAATGGTGTACATTGTATGCCTACATAAGCTAAAATACAGTATATATATATATATATATATATATATATATATATATATATCAGTTGTACATACAGTTGAAGTATGAATTATTAGCCCCCTGTTTATTTTTTTCCTCAATTTCTGTTTAACAGAGAGAAGATTTTTTTAAACACATTTTTAAACATAATAGTTTTATTAACTCATCTCTAATAACTGATTTATTTTATCTTTGCCATGATGACAGTAAATAATTTTTGACTAGTTATTTCTCAAGACACTTCTATACAGCTTAAAGTGACATTTCAAGGCTTAACTAGGCTAATTAGGTTAACTAGGCAGGTTAGGGTAATTAGGCAAGTTATTGTTTAACGATGGCTTGTTCTGTATAGCCTAATGGGGCAAATAATTTTGATCTTAATGTTAAAAAACCCTGCTTTTATTCTAGCCGAAATAAAACAAATAAGACTTTCTCCAAAAGAAAAAATATTATCAGACATACTGTGAAAATGTCCTTGCTCTGTTAAACATCATTTGAGAAATATATATAAAAAAATAATAATAAAACCAAAGGGGGGTTAATAATTCTGACTTCAACTGTAGCTTCTAGACGCTTTAAATCTAACAGACATGAACTAAAATGACAAATCTTCAATTCTGAATTTTAACAGGGCTTTAAAATAATTTAAATATATTTTACATTCAGTGCCATTAAATCAAAATTAAAATCAAATCTGAGCTTTAAAATAAATCAAGTGTAAGCATAGGATTGAATCTGGCTCATCAGCTTCTCTGCTCAAAATCTGACATTATTCGGGTGAGAATGCAAGCTGATATTTTTATTGAACTGAAATGAAAAATGCATTTAATCACACTGCATTAAATGGCTTACAAGTCTTACTGATTAGAACAAATCTTCGCTGGTTTTTAGGCAGCATCAACTTCCGCAGAGCCCAACGATCAAATTTACCATGGAGTATAATAAATAAATCACATGAACAATGAAATACATTTCAAAAGAATCCCAGGAAATGAGGGTGATATATAATACATGCGCCTAGTCATTTATTTATTACAACAGAATGAGAATTCTCCTATTTCTGATTAAATTGCAATTTGTTGTCAGGGAGCATGTAATGCATACATATTAGATAAAACATTTGTTTCGTTCCTTTTTTTCAGAAGCAGATTTTTTTTTCACAAGGGCAGCCCTGCTCAGGCCCATGATTTGTTATTCCTACATATGCTCTCTGCTTTCTTCTGTTTAGATCAAATACCCATTGATGTATCTGGTTTACACCTGGTTTTAGGAAGCACTTTGGTTTGATTGGATCACAAGTAGACGAGGGAAACACAATACTGTTTAGACCTGGTGTTGTAGTCCACTTTTGACCACTTTTCTGATGAAGGAGGGTCTTTAGGTGGGCGGGTGTTTAGGCATTTTCTAATCTTTTGATCTAAAATTGAGAAATAAACTTGCATACTGCACAGTATTAAACAAACAAACAGATGAGTGATGTACTCATTTCCCACCTGGCACACAACAACATAAGATGTTAATAAAATGTTAGATTTAGGTCATGATGTCAGGTGACCAAAATTCAATGTCTAGTCAGCGTCTAAGGACAACGTTATTTTGATGTCCAATAATGATGTCAAATTACTTTGATATTTGGTTGATTTAAGGTTATATTGGAAAGAGACCAATATCCAACGTCTGATAGATGTCATAGTGGTAACGTCCACACAACGACAAGGTGCTTCATGATTAGCTGTTGATATTTGGTTGATTTTAGGTTGGATGCTGGACACTGACGTCGGCCTGACGTTGGGTTCTGACATCAACCCGATTTTAATTCCCAAACATAATCCAACGTCTGATAGATGTTATAGTGGGAACGTCCACACTAACTCCAAGGTGTAACATAATTAAACGTTGGTATTTGGTTGATTTTAGGTTGGACACTGACATCGGCCTGACGTTGGGTTCTGACATCAACCCAATTTTCATTGTTGGAGTATGTTGCGGTACATGTCAATATGACATCGTGTTGACGTCCTGTGCCTGCAGGGTTCTTACGGTTAAAAATACTCAGTAAATGTTAAGATGTTAAATCAATGAAATAAAGAACATTTAACGATTTGAGTAAAGTAATAACAATATGTAATTATTTAAATTCCAATGAGTTCCTATGACAGGATTTAGAGTTTTAACAAGCATGTTCTGCATTAAATACTTACATTTCTTCTCATTTAACAAATATTTTAAAACAGAGAAAGTATTTTGTTAATTCAGAAATAAAACATTTATGTATGTAATGGACTAGCAATTTAATTTTAAAAAGCAGATGTCGTCACATTTTGTGACTGAAATTGCATGCTTTTTATAAAAGAGACAAACTAGGAACAAAACAATGACAACCTTTCTGTATTTGGGGCCTCAGTAAGATGCTTAATGTAGTTAAATGAACTAATAACACCTTAGATTACAGTTTTGTTTCAATTACTTTGCTAAATTTCTCAGATCAGAATTGAAATTTTGCTAAACAATAAGTACATTTCTCAAAACAATGAGTACAAACAGCAAAACCCCATGGATTACCTGCAAAAGCCAGCCTCTTGCTCAAAATCCTTAGTTCATCTCTCAAAACTAAATTTCTGTGTCAATGAACACGTCAGTGGAGTCAGAATGACAAATCCTTGTGTATGGATAAGACAGTCAAATTACTTAGTCATTTTGTCAATATAACACTGCACTCTGGAAGGGTTTTCTGTAGTAAACCATGGCTAATTTTATGGCTTTGTACTGTAATTTGTTGCCAGATCATGCCATTGTGATATAGAAAGGAAAAGACAGCACTGCACAACACAAAGAAAAAACTAAACAAAATCAGAAATGTGAACATAAGACATTGTTCTTTCAGATGCACCTTCATTAGAAAAAGTCAAGATTCACCTGGGAGAAATTTACCAATTGTATAGAGATTTAGAAAAAAAGTCTAATGGAAATGTATAGAAAAATGCATTATGACAACATTTTATTACAACTTGTTCAATCATTTTGCATGTGAAGACTTATGCCATGAGCAAACGATTAAATGTAGTGGCGTGTGAGACTATTCAGACAGAGACCAAAATCAAGCATTTTGATCAACATGACATAAGCAACTGATAATTTAGGAAAGATTAGAAAATTGCACATAATCATTTGCATGGACGTACGCAAGCATTTTCAACTTGTTCAGAGAAATAAGAAACTGTTTTTTGATGTGCACAACTGACATGATGATGTCTAGATTGATGTTTTGTGAATTTCAATTCTGATCTGAGAAATGTACCGAAGTGACTAAGTAAAACTGTAAATCAACTCATCATCATGCAACCTCATCAGCCTTATCATGCAGTGGTAACCGCAATAAAAGATGACATCAAATGTAGTGTGATTCCATAAATAAATTGCACAGAATCCCACTATTCTCCTACCAGTGATTAAATTCAGCCGAATCGTATTGCAAAACCTCTTTGGACAAACATTCTTTTATCAGCCGTGGAACCATACATGTATATGGATACTTAATTTAAATAACTACATTTATGATTACCCTCGGCTGGGTCAGTTGGCATTTCTGTGTGGAGTTTTGCATGTTCTCTCCGTGATCGAGTGGGTTTCCTCCGGGTGATCCGGTTTCTGCCACAAGTCCAAAGACATGCGCTATAGGTGAACTGGGTAAGCTAAATTGTCTGTTGTGTATGTGTGTGAATGAGAGTGTATGGGTGTTTCCCAGTGATGGGTTGCAGCTGTAAGGGCATTCGCTGCGTAAAACATGTGCTGGATAAGTTGATGGCTCATTCCGCTGTGGCGACCCCTGATTAATAAAGGGACTAAGCCGAAAAGGAAATGAATGAACGAATGAATTTTTGTCATAAAACTTTATTAGTATTGTAATAACCCCCAGTAACACGGCAGGGTTTTTCTGATGAGTTTTTCAATGCATGCCCTATAATGAGATATACATTAAAAGAGGACACAAAATGTAATGTATGGTGTTGTTAAGGCATTTAAGACGTTTTAGGAGCCTTACTTTTCAAAACATTTGAATGACTTTTTAATCAATTAAAATGTTTGTGTGACTCTGTGGCCAACCTGAACATGTGTATGGCATGTGGACCAGTGCATGTGTACAGTGTGAAGGTCCTCTTACTGGTTGAGCTGTGTGGATGCAGAACTCCTCATCTGGAGCCGGTAACGCAGAGCTCCGGGAGCGTTGTGTCGGGCCGGAGCAGCCCAGGACACCTGCAGCGAGGTGGGGGTGGCAGCTGCCAGCCTGGGGGCCAGAAAACCATCTGGAGCTGTATGTGGACAAGAGGAAGAGGTGAAGTGGAGCAGAGAAAAGACCTGCACATAGTGGCATATGCTGAGAAACTCTGCTGGGGAAGAGAGTGGATCTCAATAGCTGTTTATTACCACAGTTATCGTATCATATCAGTTTAGGTGCAGCTACTTTTCTAATAAACTTGGTGTTTTTGGATTCATTTTGAAGCTTGGAATGTAGCATGATATACAATTTATTTGTCTAACCTCTTAAGCATTTCAAAGTCTTTAAAAGTAATAAGATTTAAGCAGCTTTAATACAAAAAAAAAAAACATACAGAAATGCATTACTGGTGTGCATCTTAAGATGAAACAATGACACTGATGTATTTTATTAAGATTAAAATTTCAATTATGCAGTTTAGTTTTAGACTAGCACTAAAGGGCACCTACTTTACCCCTTTTTCAAGATTTAAGATGAGCTTTTTTTGTGTCTCCACAATGTGTCTGTAAAATTTCAGCTCAAAACACCCATCAGATTATTTATTATACCTTTCTGAACTTTAAAATGTTCTGTTTTGAACACAATGTAGCTGTTTTTGAGACCTGTGCCTTTAATGCTAGTTCCTCCCGCCCCACCGTTCCCACAGGCCTGTCAGAGTGTACCTCAATCTCCACCTCGGCTGCGTCAGATAAACAGCACAGTGACAGACATGAAGGAAGCAGATCTCACGTAACGTTTGTGAGAAATACTACTGTAAGATTATTTACCATTTACCAATGATTATTTGATGTATTTGTTGTGGAGTTAATTCAAGCCTTTCTGCAATGATGAAACCAGGATTGAAGCGTCTTCTTTTAAAATTGTACTGACATTCAGCTGTGGTGATGAAGACAGTAAATCGCTGTAATTCATTACAAACATGCGCTGTTTTAAAAACATTTAAAACTTATAAAACTCATTCTTGATCACATTTGATGATGATTGATGATCACAGAGAGCTGAACAGATCTTTTAATCGCAGTTGCTTTGCGCACATCCTGTCTTGCTGATTTATTACACGTTACTACAGAGACATGTTAATACACGGCTGTCAATCAATTTGGGGGGCAGGAAAACCGCACTCCTACATCACGTTGTGGTGGGCCTCAAAATCCAGGAAATTTAAAAAAAGAGACTTATTGTCTTTGTATCACTTCAATATGACTGTGTACTTACACACAGTTCTGTCCAAACTGCTTACAAAAGATGATTTTCATTATAGATGCCTTTACAGCCTCATCTCTGAAACCGAGAGAATATTATGTGAAAAATATATATAGGCCCCTCAGGGAAAAGAGTAAAAACTACTACAAACCAAGTATAATTAGAATGTGAAATTATACTTTTAAGCATACGCTGTACAAAACGAGTTACTTTAAAAAAAGAGAGTAAACCCCTTGCTTTAAAAGCAACAAGTTGACAATGGACAAGTCCATTGTAACTTGGAATGGTTAAGTGAATTTCAAGGCAATGGGTTTACTCACCTTTTTAAGTAAAGCCTACTTATCGCTTAAAAAAATGGGTTTACTCACTTTTTACATTGTAGCTGCATCTAAACTATG
This sequence comes from Danio aesculapii, assembly GCF_903798145.1. Classification (NCBI taxonomy): domain Eukaryota; kingdom Metazoa; phylum Chordata; class Actinopteri; order Cypriniformes; family Danionidae; genus Danio; species Danio aesculapii. Next base: position 22,982,716 of record NC_079451.1, on the reverse strand, counting down.
CAACTGATGCTACCAATGTACATTAGAACTACATTTTTAAATCAACGTTTAAAGCATATTTCTTTATTATGGCCTATTACTAGTGATTTCATTTGTTGTCTGTTGTTTGATGGTTTATAGTTACGTCTTTTTAAGCGTTTTAGAGCATTGTACAACACATTTAGTCATCTGTAGTTTTTTTTAAATTGTGCTCTATAAAGAAACTTAAACTTAGATCTTTTACAAAGTCATGCTGTTAACTCTAAACTTGCTGTATCTCAGACACTAGTATTTATAAAATGTGAATCACTGTCTAACCATCTGAGATTAGGCATGTATACAGATAATACAATCATGATATCCAATAGTATTAAAGTACAACGTAGATGTATTTGTTATTTGCTTTGGCATCGGATAGAGCATTTGGACCTTCAAACATCAATCATCAAGTTGGGAAAGTTACATTTAAAATGTTTCCCACTGCAGATTACAAAAACATGCATGCTTCAAACGAAACATTAACAGTTTTAATAATAATTTGATATTTAGGTTGGATCACTTAAGTTAAGTAACTTAAATACTTTAGAAGACTTTGAAATACTTAAAATGAAACACAAATTAATGGGATTCTTGTACGACTTCCGGCTAACTTTCAAACACAACAAATTTATTATAAAAGTAGCCAAAACAACTGGCACAGTTCTACAAGTTATACAATAGATTTTTTTAATGAATGAATCAAACTTTAGGCCATTTCTTCACTAATAATCTTCTGTATGGAAAAGCAAATGACACAAATGAAAAGAATCGCTGAGTCAAAATTGAAAGTGAAGCGATCGGCTTCACTGTGTTTAAGCACCTGCTGTAGGCCCTGAATGATTTTTTAAGAGAAAGACAAATATTATTTTCAGTTACAGTTGATCTATCTGCTTAGAAGTTTGAAGGGCCATTACACTTGTGGTACAAGATACAGATAATATTACAATCATCAGCATTAATGAGTCTGAAACACAATATTTACTGATTTTGAATGTTGTCTACTACAAGACATAGACCACTAGAAGACCATCTTTCCAAGATACACTTTTTTCTAACAATAACATGAATACTTAATCAAATAAAGCTTTAATAAAAAAAAAATACCAGTACAATATTTTAAAGATTTAACATTCTGTGTGTGTGTGTGTGTGTGTGTGTGTGTGTGTGTGTGTGTGTGTGTGTGTGTGTGTGAGAGAGAGAGAGAGAGAGAGAGAGAGAGAGAGAGAGAGAGAGAGAGAGAGAGAGAGAGAGAGAGAGAGAGAGAGAGAGAGAGAGAGAGAGAGAGAGAGAGAGAGAGAGAGAGAGAGAGAGAGAGAGAGAGAGAGAGAGAGAGAGAGAGAGAGAGAATTAAATGGAGAACTCCTCTTTTTTTAAGAGAGAGTGAAAAGACGGGTGGAGAATGTGAATGGCACTTGTCTAATGGTGCGGTCAGATCTCTACGCCTCTGATTTACAAGGACTTGCCGGCCCCTTCTAAGCCTCAGAGCCTCGCTTCTGTCCCAACGCACCATCAACCCCGCAGATAATACCACACTTTCATTTTACTGCCCGAGTCAGCCGTCTTCAACACAATCTTACTTTCACACACATTCAAATAACATCTCTAAAGCTCACCATATCCATATTCTAGTACTAATACTGAATTGTTTATTATGTGACGAGACAAGTGATTGTACAATAATTTGATCAAATATATAATGGTATATACATGTCATACCCTAAATACAAATTCACATTGGCTGTTGTTTAAAACTGAAGAGCAATCTTTCTCTGAAAACAACCGCCTAGATGTACTTTATCCTGCTTATTACATGGCTACTTGCCAAAAAAAGTAAAAAAATTGACACAAAACATTGTTCTGAGCCATAATATTTTTTTTAATTCTTTAAATAAAGGCAAAGATGATGACATCAAACTGTCAAAAACAGCCTCCTAACAGCCAAGCATACAGTATATATAGATGTGAATGTATTCACTGAAGGTCAAGATGTTTCTAAGTACCTGGATTTGCCTTAGTATCCAGATTAGATTCAGCGGTTGTTATCTTTGAATAACCTACCCTGGAATCTAATCAGAATCAAGTACGATTTAATATAATATAATATGATATAATATGATATAATATAATATAATATAATATAATATAATATAATATAATATAATATAATATAATATAATATAATATAATATGATATAATATGATATAATATAATATAATATAATATAATATAATATAATAAACTTTTATCTAGAAATGTATTATTATTATTATTATTATTATTAACATTGTGACTAAATTATACATGGGATTATACAAGGAACCAAAAATAGTTTTAGAAGTGACATAACATATAACATTTCATATTTCATATATCATATAATACATAACATATAACACAAGTAGTTGCATAACAACAGGGACCTCATGATTTGCAAATTTCCTATCATATCCACAACTCATTGAGACCATATTACAAAAATTGCCTGGAAGCACACGAAAACATCTCGGCCATCACGAAATAAAAACAACTTGATTCAGAGACTTGTATTGGTGCTTAGGGACGACTCTGGGCAAAAATCATCTATTCTGAGGAACAATCTAGTCGGCATCAGCCTCAATAATACAGCACTCGAATGCTGCAAGTGAAGTCCTTTCCCTAAGTGAAGTCTCATTCTCAATCAACCCTCCTCTTGTCCAGCCACAAGAACTCAATAACTGTTGATTACTTAAGTCATTTCGGCCGCGCTCAAATACAATCGCCTCCATAGAATACAAATTAGAATTGAATTTCCCTGAGATGGCCAGTGCATAAAAAAAACAAAACAAAAAAATCTAACAAAACAAAGGGTTCGACTAAATTCCTGGCTCCCTGGTCTCTGGTGTATTGAGAACAATATAAATGAAATCAACAACCTAAATGAGATCAAGGGGGAAAAAAAGAGGCTAATACTTCAATTGATGAATGATGGAACTGGCAATTTTGTCAATAAAGTGTATGTATATTGCTTATGTTGTTGTACTTTCAAAATCATCAAGTTTTCTTTTGGACTTACAAGTGAAAAAATTAATAATAAAAAAAAAATTGTTTTACATTTTAAAAATAAAATAAAATTAAACAAAACAAAAAACAAACAAACAAAAAACTAAAATAAATAAATAAATAAATTAATTAATTTAAAATAATAATAAATAAAATTAAAAATCCTTTAAAATATTAATCTTATTATAAATGTGACAAACCTTTTAATCAAAAAATAATCAAAGATTAATAAAAAAATTATTAAATAAAAATAAATAAAATAAAATAAAACATCCTTTAAATTATTAATATTAACTTGTTATATTTGTGACACCTCTAAATCAAAAATTAATCAAAGATTAAAAACCCAAAGATAAAATAAAAATAAAAAATAATATAAAAAATGTATAAAATAAAAAAATAAATTAAATTAAATTTCCATTAAATTATTAATATTAACCTGTTATATATGTGACATACCTCTTAATCAAAAAATTATCAAAAATTAAAAACCCAAAGAGAAACTAAAATTAAAATAAATAAAAAAAAAATCTTAATCAAAACTCAAAGCCAAACCTAAAATAAATCCTTTAAAGCAGAGATGCCCAAACTAGGGCCCGCAGGCCAAAGTTGGCCCATGGTAACCTTTGATTTGGCCCACCATCCCATAAGAGAAGAGAGTGATTGAGGTAAGTGCCTTTAAAAGAGATTGTCATTTCTAATTTAACATAACCTTCTTTTGTTTTTTGTTTGTTTTATTGCTCAGCTATAAAAAAAAGCAAACTGAATTTAAATGTTTCAATGAAATCTATCTGTAGGTGATTCCGATTTTGAATTGGAAAAACTGACACGCGATGAACAGAAGATAATGCAGAAAACATCGCTGAGCAAATCAAGGCAAAACAGATGCTCCACTGAACTCCATTCTGTTATAAATGAGACTAAAATGTAAAACAATTATACTGCATTAATACATATAAAGCAATGTTTTTTAGTTATTATATAAATTACCCATAGCAACTTTATCGTAATACAGTTTGGTATATTTGCCTTCGGCCCACCACCCTCAAGCAAGTTTGGTTTTTGGCCCTTTATAAAAAAAAAAAGTTTGGGCACCCCTGATTTAAAGGATTAATATTGGCTTGTGACAAATCTCTTGATCAAACATCATCACTTTTTAAATGTGCCAAAATTTGTGATCAAAAATGGTGTATAAAAAAAAATTATAATAAAAAAAATAAAATATCGACATATTAAAATAAAAATATAAAAATACAATCAACTCCATACATTATGAATTAGCCTATGATGGCCGGCACATAAAAGAGAGAGAGAGAGAGAGAGAGAGAGAGAGAGAGAGAGAGAGAGAGAGAGAGAGAGAGAGAGAGAGAGAGAGAGAGAGAGAGAGAGAGAGAGAGAGGGATGAAAGCAAAACTGAATTCTTGTCTCTCTGCTCTCTGGTGTACTGAGAACGATCTAAATGAGATCAACTCATTGACATTACGGCAAGAAAAAAAATGTTAATACTTTGATTGATGAGCGATGGAACTGCCAATTATGTCAATAAAGAGTATGGATATGCCAAGCTGTTGTGGGACTTTCAAAAAGCTTGACGAACCCATGCGTCATTTAGCAGGACAGGGTGACAGTCTGATTGAATGGAGAAGGAAGGGTCGGGATGTGGACATCTCAAACCCAAACCCTGGCATTTGGGGATGGGGGTCGGTCTCATCACTCAAGTCAGAGCTCCAAAATTACTTTTACTGCCAAGCTGCAATTTTCATAATGTCCATGTGCTTGTATTAGGCAAAGAAAACACTGGGCAGAGGGAATCGCTGCTGCGGCTGCTCCGAGTGGATTTTGCTGGACGGACTTGCGGATAAAAGCCATTTGACTCTTTTTCCTCCATCTGCCTTTGCTGCTATGGCTTTTGGGCAGGAATAAACAGCACAGAGCCCGGCCAAGCAGTCATAAACATAATGATGATGATGAGCATATGGACAGGTCTGGACCATGTCCCTACAGATTGCCGCAGTTGAGAGATGCCAGTACTACTTCATATAGTTTGGACTTGAACACCAACACACACAAAATCTCTCTCTCTGTCTCTCTCTCTCTCTCAAATATGTTTTGTTTGATTGGTGAATTAACTGGGTCTAATATGTGTACATCTATTTTATACATCTATATACATCTATAATATGTAAATTTTTTATTTATCTTTTAATATTTAATTACGTTAATTTAAATGATTGTAAATAAAGAGATCTTAAAGTCTCTGGCCATACTAAATGACATAGTTGCCATTTATAATTTTGTTAGCACAATTAATTTATCAGTACATAGCAAATGTCTATTTTTGTGACCATTTGTCAATGTTTTGTACATTGTGAACTACTTTTTTTCTGATGCTTAGTTTTACTTTTTGTGGATTTTAAGGTCATTTTTTAAAGGTCGGTTTAATTTAGGTTTTAAGAAGAGAAAGAAAAGAGCAAACGATTATAATGTTGCTGGAAAAGCAAAAAACTGGCTCTTTGGTGGACAATTTGGTGGAGATGGGGTACATGTTTTTATGAGTTAAAGGGGTGGTCCACAACGATTTTAAACTTTAGTTGATGTATAATGTAGCTGTGGGAATATAAACAACATCTCTGAATGTAAGACGCTCAAAAGTTCAATGCAAAGGGTTACAGCAAACAAAGTTTGGGGACTACAAAAAATACATCTGGGCTAGTGAGATCACAATGGCTTCCGGTTACGTGCCGTCACCAAGTGCACACACCCTGCACAGCGAAGGTGTGGCAGAGGTGCTGTAATGTTATAGCAGAGCAAAGCTAAATGCCGTCCAAACACTGCTATTTCTACAGAGCTTGTTCTGTTTCTGTATTTGGGCTTCCAAAGGGCAAACCGCAAAGATAGAAGAGCTTACAGTTTAATTTTTATTATGTTCCAGAGAATTATTTAAAAAAATATATATAGCTCTAGCATTTGACAAAGGACAGCTTCCCAAATCTCTCCCAGTTCAGTACTGGATTCGGCTAAAACTCCTCCAACCGATGAAGCTGTGCTCTGTGAACCACAACCTGTAAGTATTTTTATTTGTTAAAATTGATCAACTGCAGGCACAGTTGCTAGCATTAACAGTATGTTGTAGCAAGGACATAAACAAAGATGTAAACCAGGGGAAATGCGGGCCTTTCAGAGAAACTAGGAATTATGACAGTCGTTTTCATGTTAGCTAAGTAGCTTTATATAATCAAAGTAAGATATATGAAAAAATAACGTGATTTTCTACAAGTGAAGCATGAGCACAGATTGCTTTGCATCTTATAAACACAACCAAGCCTTCAAAATACATTGTGGACCACCCCTTTAAAATAAAGTGAGAATTTATCTTGTTTTATTATTTTATTTTTTAAAAAGCAGAGGAATATATTTGATAAAAGGTGAGAACAAAGACAATAGTCAAGTTCTGTCAATATGTTTAATAAAATAAAGTAAAATTAAAATTAAATCATTGAATTTCACAACATTCATACTTTTTCGTTGTTTTGTAAAATTAAACATTCATTGAAAATCAGTTTTCTTTGAGTGTATGCCCTCACCGTTTTAAAAATGGTGTAAACCTGCACTGTATGTTCCACACTGAGCAATGAACAATATGTTCAAAGCATTGATTTCTTCCCTAAAGTTTGCAAAGAGAGAGAGAGAGAGAGAGAGAGAGAGAGAGAGATAGAGAGAGAGAGAGAGAGAGAGAGAGAGAGAGAGAGAGAGAGAGAGAGAGAGAGAGAGAGAGAGAGAGAGAGAAAGAGAGAGTAAGACACCCCTTTGACAAAAGAGTTAATTCCTCACAGCCTTATTTCATCAAACAGTCGGCATGAAGCTTCCTTTGTTTCACCTCCTCCTTTCTCAGGTATATCAAAAGTGTCACTAATCATTTTAAACTATGCACTTTTATGTTTCGTCTGTATCCTAAGCCTTCTACTCCGTCTGTTCTTTGATATAACAAGGACAGTTTGAGACAAGGCTTCAGTTCAGCTAAGACAAACCAAAAGATCTACTGAAAGAAGTGGAGGGAAACGTGTGGTATTTAAAATTTATACTTCTTATGTCTTTGTGTTGAACTTGAACAATTTCGCAGAACTTTAACTTGGGTGTGCTGCCGTTTTTTTTTTTTTTAACTGGGCCATCGGAGAGAGTGATTGGTTTCTGTTTAAAGGTTGGGAATTAACATGGAGTGGCGTTTACAGGTCAGCTTCATCATCTGAGAACATGCAAGGCCATGTCCCATTCCAGCCAAATCAATCCTCGATCCATACACACACACTCCTCTGGGACGTTCACCCGCGTGAGAGATGAGACAACGCTGGAGCTCTGGGCTTTCAAATGCTGATGTTTGTTCATGAAACGTGTCTGAGCAACTTCATGTTCTTTTCCCTACAGGAAAATGATCCTCCTTTCTGGTATAGATGGAATAGTAATTGTCATAGAATGTTTAAGCAAAGTAAAGGTAGTTGTCAGGTCCAAAGGCATGTCTCGCCAGTCTCTTTGATCAGGAAGTGTGTGTGTGTGTCAGTTTACTTTTGCACAATAGCCCAAATGAGATATAAGTTTTATCTAAAACATACAAGAGTGGCAGGGTAACTTTAACTTAAAGAAAATATATATATTTAAACTGCCATTAATGAATAAATAAATAAATAAATAAATAAATAAATAAATAAATAAATAAATAAATAAATAAATAATAATAATAATAATAAAAAAAATAATAATAAATAAAATACAATAAAAAATAAAATAAAATTTAACTAAATAAAATAAAAAAATAAAAAATCAAATGAAATTACATAAAATGTAAAAAAATAAATAAATAAAATGAAATAGATACATGGATTAAATAAATGTGCTCACTGAATACAAACTACAATGAGAATCTTTTTCAAAAATATTTAGCTTACTTTTACATTAGAAAAATACTAGTAGGATGAAAACATTATTGCACAGTGCTCAGCATAAATGAGTGCACCCCTTATAGATCTCTCTTTTAAATTTATATTCTCTATAGGATGCTTTATACTAATATATTTGTACATGTACATTTAATACATCAAAAATGGAACTAATCCAACAAAACTTCAGATCAAGAATTCAAAATTTAGTACACCCAAATTAATATTTTGAGAATATAAATATAAATACATATAAATAAAATAAATATTAAATACATTTTTATTAATGAGGAAAAATCAAAAGAAACATAAAACATATAAATAGATTTTGTTGAAATAGCTTGTATTATTATTATATATATCTTTTGCAATATTCATTTTCCTTTGGCTTAGTTCTTTTATTTATCAAGGCTCACCACAGTGGAATGAACCGCCAACTTATCTAGCCTATGTTTTACACAGCGATGCCCTTCCAGCTGCAACCTAGTACTGGGAAACATCCATAAACACTCATTTAATCATATACACTAAGGCGAATTTAGTTTATTCAATTCACTTATAGACATATTACCATGTTTGTAAACATTGAGGATGCACGCGCAGCGAGGTGGCAGAAAAAAAACGAGCGCGCTAGCATTTACAGCAAGGAATGACATCTGATGCGGTACAGTTTGTTGTTCTCTTAGAAATAAGTTACATTGATTACTCTTTATATATATATTATATAAATAATGCTTTCAGCATATTATAACAGCTTGTCACCCAGTTATACAGTGATTCGGTAAAATGAACATTAAAGTGAGCGGCGTTCATCTGACAGGTCCATTTGTGATAGCACCCACCCAATGGATATGGGATAAGACGAAATGGCCAAGCATCCAGCCCCAAATATACAATCTCATTGAAGCTCCAAGTATTTTAACAAGAGAGAAGTTAACGTTCTACAAGTCTTTTGATGCCAAAATTTTGTTCTGTGTGGTCATGTGCAAGAAATAATGATCCATGATTACCAGATTCAAAACTATGTAGTGCTAAAAACCGAGGTTCTGCCTAGCCAAAGACAAGGAAAAAAGACTGAGCCATACAAGGCCTGGGTTATCATCAACAAGCAAAACTACTGCATTCTGACAGTGAACTACACCTGTACGGCAGGTTATGTGAACTTACACATTGAGTTGTAAAGTTGGTTGTATATTCGCATATTCGGACTTTCCCCTTACAAATATAATTTCATAAAAGTATTATTTGTAAACTCTAAATAGTGAAATCATATTAGCAGCCAATGACTATCAAAGTACAACATTGTTCACAGTCAAATAAACAGTGTTAATGTTGTTTTCAAGTAGCACTTATTTCAGACCGAATATTCAAAGTGCCATGGTAAACAATATAGGGAGTGTGTCACAAGTTATCACTAAATGAATGTGTGAATATAAAACCAACTTTACCTTAATAACTTCATTCTTAGCATTCAGTGTCCGCAGTTTAATTAACCATATCTAACTGTTTTTGCTGAAATCAAAAATGAGAAATGTGTATGATTCAGCATAGCGTGAACATACCTGTAATGAAATGAGAACTGCAGAGTCCAGCATTTTTAATTAGGTCGTTACTTCATTTAGCTCCTTTTTAGCCAAAGACGTCTGCGGTGGCATTAAAAGCAGTGTGATGTACGGTAAAAGTTAACTTTTCTATTTTTGGACTTTCTAATTTGGCATCCTACTGCACAACACAACATGTTTGCTATTGCAACTGGTCTCTTTTTGCAACCAGGTACCTGTGTAACGTCATGTGTGACGTAGGTTGATAATTCGTCTATATATTATATTATATTTCTATTTCTAAACACGTTAGGTGACCAAACTCTTATTTTAATGTATAGGACTCTTTAATAAACAAAGCACCAACATATATTGGCTAATATACTATTGAGTTAAATGAACATAAATTAATTAATCTATAACTTATTTCATTTCAGCTAGGTGCTAATTTTCACTTAGATGGTCACGATTAGCACTCCTTAAATAATTACTTTATATAGCTTTATTTTACATTCTTAGGATATACAAAACACAATGTAAAATAAAGCTATATAAAGTTATTTATTATTATTATTTATTATAAGTTATTATTTAACAAGTGTGAATCATGACCTTCTGAAAGATATTCATTCATTCATTTTCTATTCGGCTTAGTCTCTTTATTAATCTGGGGTCACCACAGTGGAATGAACCACCATCCAGCATATGTTTCACTGGTTCGAGTCCTGCTGGGTCAGTTGGCATATCTGTGTGGCGTTTGCAAGTTTCCCCGTGTTCACGTGGGTGCCCTCCGGGTGCTCCGGTTTCATCCACAGTCCAAAGACATGACATGCGCTATAGTTGAATTGAATAAACTAAATTGGCCGTAGTGTATATGTGTGAATGAGTGTGTATGGATGTTTCCCAGTACTGGGTTGCAGCTGGAAGAGCAAAAAATATGCTGTGTAAGTTGGCGGTTCATTCCGTTGTGGCGACCACTGATGAATAAGGAAATATGCTGAAGGAAAATGAATGAATAAATGAATGAATAATAATATACATTGGCAATCCCAATTGTCAGGGTTCGAGCATTTGAGGACCTTTATGACACTTAATATAATGAGCATAATCACAAAAACAAACATGAATAATGCTCCAAATAGCCACTCTCATGTGACGAAACATGTCCATTGACCACCTTTTTTCAACCATACCTTCCCACTGAACACAATGTGCGGTTGGAAAAAAACACTAAATTGTCTTTTTTTATCTCCTCCATGGTAATTTACCCTTCCCTTAAACACATATAACCCAGTGTGTGTGTGTGTGAGTGTGTCACATGCTTCCCAACAGCCGTTCTCTGTATAAATCAGCTTAATAAGTTCCCACACCATTAAGTAAAAGGAAGGATGGACCAAGGCCTATTTAACCAATGAGTTGTTACCTTTCATTTGCCTGAGAAGGTCGTAAAAAAGAACATTCTGGAGCCATAAGAGTCATAATTAAAATCAACAACAATTTAACAGTGGGAAAGTGTGGCTCCTTAGTGTGGCAATAAACTTATAGTGGCTACTCTTGTGTGCGCACGCTCTTATCTACCATTTGCCATAGACGGGCAATAGCATGTCTTTAGATCACCAGCAGCGGGCATTGTTCTCTGTCAGCCAGCAGATGTCCAATGTCTCCCTGCTGGCCCCGTACAAAGCAGCATTACGGGGCCCAGTAGATTCAGGCTGATCAAACAGCTCGCGCTCGGCCCGCGTGGAGGCTTGTGATTAAACATTAGTGCAAAAGAGCCTGTAGCTCTGCGTCAGATATCCAGAGCCAGGGCTGAAGTTTACAGGCTGTCTGTTAATGGAGAACATGGTGATATTATGGAAACACAGCATTTCTCTGCCTGCACAAGTGTGTGTGTGTGTTTGGGGGGGGTTTTCACATTTTATTCGTGATGTGTTTTGGAAGGGAAAAATTCAATATCAGGCGATTGCATCATTTCAGTTTGTGTACAAAATCTCTGCATATTGATTTAGAAGTAACTGCACTAATCATATTCTTGTCAGCTTTCTGGCAGATGTTGGTGTTTCAGCCAGCCGGAGTTTATGAGATTTCTGAGGATCGTTTAGATTGCATAACTTCCAGACGATTCCTATTTCATATTTCATTATCAGAAAGGGTCCATACTTTCAGTGACTCGGCCACAAAACGCAGTAACGTAGGTTTGAGTCTGAATTTAACATGTGCTGATTACATTTCTGCTTTCTGCTCATATAAGGAGTTCTGATTAGGACAATCTCCGCTATCTATATTCAATAAAGCAGTCCATATGTTACCCTAAAAATTAATAAATACATTTTCTCAGGGAACGTACACTAGCTGACAAAAGTCTTCTAAGTTTTAGGAACAACAAATAATAACTTGACTTGTAGTTAATCAGTTGGTATCAGAAGTGGCTTATATGAATGGCAAAGGTCTCTAGATTACGCTTATTTTACCAAAATAAAATATGATTATGCCTTTTAATTTTTTAATTATGACAGTAAGGTCTGACTTTGCTTAGACAAAAGTCTTGTCACTTAACAGAAATAATGTTCAGAATGTTAGAGAATTTAAAGTCATGATGCAGTAAAAAAAGAATTAATATTGTGTATGACTCCCATGAGCTAGGACGACTGCATCCATACATCTCTGCAATGACTCAAATAACTTATTAATAAAGTCATGTGGAATAGCAAACTAAGCATTTTAGCAGGACTCCCAGAGTTCATTAAGATTCTTTAGATTCATCTTCAATGCATTCTCCTTCATCTTACTCGAGACATGCTTAATAATCTGGTGACTGGGCTGGCCAATCCTTCTTTGTTTTCAGGAACTTTGATTTGGAGGCTGAAGCATGAGAAGGAGCGCTATCCTACTGAAGAATTTGCCCTCTCCTGTGGTTTGTGATGTAATGGGCAGCATAAATGTCTTGACATCTCAGGTTGTTAATGTTGCCATCCACTCTGCAGATCTCTCGCACACCCCATACTAACCATGATTATGCCTTCACCAAACTTGACTGATTTCTGTGAGAATCTTATGGGTTCCAATAGGACTTCTGCAGTATTTGTGATGATTGGGAAGCAGTTCAATAGATGATTCATTGGAAAAATCTACCTTTTGCCATTTTTCCAAATGATTATCTAGAAGTCAAGTTGTTATTTGTTGCTCTTACAACTGGGACCAACGACAAGACTTTTATCAGGTAGTGTACAGTACAGAGTGCATAACCTGATAAAATGTAGAGTTGTATTGTTCCAAACCTACACGATTTTTTGTTGATCTTCAGAACCCAAATTATTATTATTTTTTTAAGTTTGAAAAAGTTCTATCTTTCCATTCAAAGTCCATTTTCTATGGATAAGCGACATTCAAAACTACAGCAACACTCTAACACAGTGGTGCCCAAACTCAGTTTTGGAGGGCCAGTGTCCTGCAAAGTTTAGTTCCAACCCCAATCAGACACATCTGGGCTAGCTAATCAAGCTCTTACTAAGCTTTCTAGAAACATCCTTGCAGGTGTGTTGAGGCAAGTTGGAGCTGCAGGACACCAGCCCTCCATGACCGAGTTTGGACACTCCTGCTACAACTTGTCTAGTAATTAAATAATTTAATTTTTATTAAAGTTTTATTTTTGATCCACAAATAAAATGTTAACAGAAATGTTTTAGTAGTGTAAAGAACATGTAAAAACTCAAAAGAACCACTATTCTTCTTGTCATTCTTCCTTTTGCAGAATGGAAAGGTTGTATGGACTTTACAGGTTCTATTCTATATCTATTTTCATTTTCTTTTTTAAAGTGAAGGGTATGTGGAATGTGTCAATTCACTGGATCTGCGCATAACAAATGCAAACAGTGTTCTATTACAGAAAGCTGTGTTTGCTACTGACCTCCTGGTGGGAGAGAGACGCTGACGGAAGAGCTTTCCACACAGCCCAGGCTGTTGCAGGCCTTCACCATCACACTGTAATTAGAATACGGCAGTAGTCCTCCTATGGACACCCACTGGCCCTCTTTACCAGTGCTGAGCAGCTCTCTCGTATCGGTGTCCGGTGTGTCCAGACTGCTGAAGTTCTGACCTGGAACACACAGAGACACAATTTAGCATCCATATAAAGCCCAATCAAAGGATCAGAGGCACGCTGACCTGCAGACACCTTCAGAAACTACGATGATGATCACTTTGCCGATAAGCTCCTAAATACAGATCCAATTTTCTTGGATCATCGACATTGGTGTCAGCATGACACATGGCTATTTGGTTCACAGATCAAACACATCCTATAAATTAGAGAAACAACAATTCCTTTAAAAAAAAATCAGCTTTTTAGCTCATTGACCCTTTTAAAGTAAGAGGATGCTGGACACTCAGTTGCACTTTGTGTGTGTTTGTCTGTGTGAGTGTGTGTGTGCGTGTGTGTATGTGAACCGTAGTGCCCTGCTGACACAGGGAAGCCCAGGCTTTGGCTGTCTGGGTCTTAATCCAGAAATGGGGATTGATTGCTCTGCCAGCCTAGACATTGATTCAACACACAGGAAGCCATATCCACAGAGAGAGAGAGGGGGAAAAAGTGGCAAAAATAGAAATACTATTTTATAAATAATGGTAGAAAAAATTGTGTGTGTGAGCATATTGTCAATCTGGTAAAAGCCTTATAAAGGCTTGTGTTAAAAATAGGAAGCAAAGAAAATCCATTAAAAGTAACCGAGATGCCGACATTCTCAGATCTAATAAACATTATCAAAATGAAAGCAATGAAAGGTCTCTAAAATTTCCCCAAGTTAAATTTGTTTGGCTTACAGATTCATAAAACCAGCATGCTAACACATGTCAAAGGTGAAGTTTGTAACATTTAAGGCTGTGGCAGTACCACAGTGGTGGATGAAGAATACAAATTACTCACTTGAGTAAAAGTATAGATACCCTACTAAAATATTACTCCAGTAGAATTACAAAGACATCCTTTGCAATATTACTTGTCAAAATGCAAAAGTAACAGATTTTAAAGTAATAAAAGACAAATTACTTGCTGATGAATGTTTGTTTTGCAAGAAAGTTGAATTACCAATCTTGTCATGCTCTACGTACATTGATAATTGAAAACATGTGAAACCACCTTTAGATGCTGAAACCCCTTTGAGATCAGTTTGTAATGTCAATGAATCTATGAATTTACTGAAGACTCACTCTGAACTTATCATTTGAATCAGTGTATCATTTACTGGACACTCACTCTAAATTAATAATTTGAATCAGTGAATTGGTTACTGATCACTCACTCTAATGCCTCATTCGCACTAGCAGCGACTTTGTCGGGGGGGGTCTCTGTCACTCGGGGTGGCGAGCTGCTGCAACCAGCACAGAGAATACAACCGGCCTCTGAGCGAGCTGAGAGAGGATCACGTGAGCTCTACTGGTGCTCCTGTAGTGATCAGTGGTAAAGCCAGGAACTTGTGGAAATTAACTTGTGGAAATTAATTTCCAATATAAACAAATGCTGTAAAGTTAACACAGCTCTGGCCTTTTGTTAAGCTTATCAGAAAGTGGCAATTGAGACAGTGACCATCTGTCTTTTGTTTATCTGAAAGACAAAGGTGTTAAGAGCCCAGAACTTGCAAAACAGATTCTTGATCCAATCAACATTCTACATCGTCTCAGACACAGAGAGACACGTGGATCACAATACCTCCATCTCACAAAAGAGACACAAATGGAATATTTCACTTCATATGCCTGTAGATTCAAATGATCATGTATACATATTTAATATGCACTGCTTGAAATACTCTACTGTATGAAACTTTTAATTAATGTTAATGTTATATATGAATGCTTGGGTAAAGATCAACATTACATAGTGATGTTTAGACTCTATATATTGCAAATAATGCCTTGGGTAAATTATATGTGGTTTGGAAAGTGAATTATGCACAGGAAAATATTTAAACTCTTAAATATTATAATAGTTAACCGGTGGACAATGACTATGAAATGCAGGTCACACTGTGGATGACACCTCCCAGTGACCAACTCACAGGATCATCCAATCACAATGCTGGATTTGAAAGGTGACACCTTTTCATTCCCGCCTTCCAGACAAAGTATTAAAAACATTTTTTTAGAGAGAGATGCGTGGTAGAATCAAGTGTGTGGTGGTATGCGGTGGTAACTAAGAGTGGTATCAGAATGTTTGCTGCGTGTTCCAGCAAAGATTTGGTAATTGGATTCACAGTGCTTTTTCCAAGGCGTCTGAAACCATAGCTTCAAGAATACCACCTCCAGAAATCTCCCAGATGTCCCAGATTTCTATGAACTCTATTTATCTGTTATTTCTACATTAGGTGGTGCCCAAGGGTGAGGCTAAAATATCAATATTAATATCAATACCAAAATATTGATTTCAAGAAAGTCACTCTTCATTTGCATAAAGTTGAAAGATTCTGAACTGTCAAGTCGCTCGACACGCCCACCTGATCGCCAACGATAGATGGAGGTCGCCGGAAGTAGCTCACTCTCCGTTGAAATGAACGACCGCTTGTCGCTGCAAGTCACTCGTAGTGTGAATGAGGCTTAAATGGATAATTATTTGAATCAATGAATGATTTAGAGGAGATTCACTCAAAACAGACGATCTGAATCAATGAATCATTTACTGGACATTTACTCTAAACAGATCATTTGAATGAGTCAATTTTTTACTTGTGACTCACTCTAAATGGATCATTCATTTTAATCAGCCAATCATTTACTGGACACTCACTCTAAATGAATCGTTTGAATGAATCAATTGTTTACTGCACACTCACTCTGAATGGATCATTTGAATCAGTGTATTATTTACTGGACACTCACTTTGAACAGATTATTTGAATCATTGAATCATTAACTGGACACTTACTCAGAATTGATCATTTGAATCAGTGAATCATTTACTGGACACTCACTCTGAATTAATCATTCTCACTCCAAATGGATCATTCATTTCAATCAGTGAATCATTGACTGGACACTCTATATGAATCATTTGAATTAATCAATCGTTTACAGCACACTCACTCTGTACAGATCATTTGAATCATTGAATCATATACTGGAAGCTTACTCAGAATTGATCATTTGAATTAGTGAATTCATCAATTTTCCTTCAGCTTAGTCCCAGATTTTTCAGGAGTCGCCACAGCAGAATGAACCGCCAACTATTCCCGCATATGTTTTACGCAGCAGATGCCCATTCCAGCCGCAACCTAGTACTGGGAACACCCATACACTCTCGCTGTCACACACACACACTCATACACTACGGCCAGTTTAGTTAATCCAATTCACTTATAGCGCATGTCTTTGGAATGTTGGGAAACCAGAGCACCCGGAGGAAACCCACGCCAACATGGGGAGAACATCCAAACTTCAAACAGAAATGCAAACTGGTCCAGCGGGGGCTCGAACCAGCGACCTTCTTGTTGTGAGGCGACAGTGCTAACCAGTGAGCCACCATGCCAATTGATTTGTTCAGTGGAATTTGTGAACTAATTTAACAGGTTTTACTGATAAATTCAGCTCTATTCATAAATTAAAGCCCACTATCTTATCTCTGAGCAGACAATTTTCTCCCCTTCAAAATAACTTTTTACTTAGCTTCATTCAGGAAATGTAGTGGAGTTAAAAGTACACTATTTGTTTCCTAAAATAAATATATTCAGATAAAGTACAGATACATGTAATACAAACTCGTATCTTCAACACCGGCACATATTGGCTGTAATGCATTCAGTCAGACCCATGCATGTGTGCACATTAACCAAGAGGTCAAGAGCCAAGCCTCCAAGTCCCCAGCCACCACCACTTACAGTAATGCAATCGACCGCAGAATATACGGCCCTGCTTGCAAATTAAAAGGGAATTAATTCCCCCAAGTTCTCACCTCTCCACTGGACCAGATAGACTTCTATGTTCGCAGGAAGAGGAAGAACATGCGCATGTGCCGAGTCCATAACCTCCACCCTTTCCCCATTTAAAGGGCTTGAAATGCAGCATCATAAAGAAATCAATAGGCATGAAGTGCCTCAATGACTGAAAGCCCGCTAATGTACCACTCCTCCAATCCTTAGGTCTTTAGCTGATGCCTAACATTACTGAGCAAGCATTCGACAAAACAACACTCAGAACTTGTAAAAATTACGCGTTTAAGCAAAAATAAACAAGCTTAATGAATTTATCTGAGCTCTGTGCCCTCAAAGAATTATTCTCTGTCATCTACTCTACAACTAGCTCAGCCTTTTTTTGTGAAATCTTATAATTGCTTCCAATTTACCTATTCTGCTTTTGGCGGTTTATGAAATGAACTGCCGCAACAGCATCCACCTCATTTTTTAAGGGCAAGGGTTTCCCCTCCACCGTTTTTTTTCTAGCTGGGAGTAGAAATATGCAGCCAACACACACTTTATTTCCACGAAGAGATAAATGGAGGGGTTTGGAGACTAAAGAATATATAACGGTTAAAAAGTCACTTTTTCCCCGAAGCTCTACATAAATCACAGGAGTAGTCAATATTTAATAATGCTAGCCTCGGTCTACAGTCCCTTGATCACCCCTGTCATGTGTAATAGCCCCCACTCCGATTTTTTTGACATAAAAGCTTGGCTTTACTGCAATACTAACATGTAGAGGGGTCATTACTGATCGACATTTCCCTTAATCTGTGATAGCCAGCCACCCGCCGATAAATTCTCCAGCAATCCACTGGGAGAAATCGCTTAAACGCTTTCTCTCTTGGCACAAAAGACAGAGAGAGAGATGCCTGTGGATCAGACCCTGTTAGTCTGGTGCGAACAACAAACTCTCCCGCTCCAACAACACACTCCACAATAATACAAAAATAAACAGTGCCGAACCCTCTGGAGCCAATGATATAATCAAAGCAGCCAAGGAAAAGCAAAAAACACTACTTCACACTCGACGTAGGCTATCATCTCTATCAGAGGTAGTGTTGAGAAAACACAGACAACGAATCGAGCGAGGAGAAAAGCGAAGTTTGGTTGGAGGAGTCCACTGGCGGTGATCTCGCTCTCTCGAATCAATCCCCTGCACATCATAATCTTGCTCTCTCTGCTCAGAAGAATACTTCAAAGCTCTTGCTCTATGAGAGGGGGGACGTGGCTGTCTTTGTGAGAGGTCACTTCCATCTGCTTGTACTGGGAGATTACAATCTTGAGTCCGTAAGCTGCTCGTCCTGCTTGTCAGATAGCTACTTTTAAGTCTGCTCTGCGCTGGCTGGGCTGCACACTACCTCAGATTGGCCTGCAAGCTGAGAAGATCCACAGCAAACCATTGTTGGTGTATTAAGTTGCAGATTGGTTAGTGCACAACTCAATGACACAATGAAAGGAAACAACAACGTGAGCAACAGAAGTACACAAAGTAAGGCTTGTTTTCACCAAAGTGGTCATCCGAAACATTAATTCAAAGATGGAGTCATGGTGAAAAATTACAGAGCTGCAAGTTTTTTGGGGGGGGGAAATACAGCCTTTAAATACATATATGTTTAAATAAAGCATGTCTTTCCTTGGGGTTAATACCTAGCAACCTATGCATTTCCAGAAAGGTTGTGAAATGGTTTAAGGGGTACATTTGATGTCAGTTTACAAGTCGGAAGTTATGTGAGTTTTGCAGTTTTAAGTGTTTGTGTTGTAGACTAAATTCTGGTGTTACTGTAATCAGAAATATATATTTCTTCAGTCATTCTGTTTAGATTTTTTTTTCAGACATTGCCTTTAGGGCATTTAGATTTTACATAACCACAACGTCTGAGAGTACAACTCATTTGCAATATGTCATTAAAATGCATTAGAAAATTTGGAAAAGGTTACCAAAACCCTAACATTATCAAAATAAAGTGTTTCATCCTCATGTTAAAACTATAAGTTTCCCAAAACAAAGGCTGAATAATGCTAAAAACTGTATCAGAACATACCTGAAGCACAGCTGTCTTAAAGGGATAGTTCACCCAAAAAATAAAATGTACTCATTATTTACTCACACAAGTGGTTTCAAACCTTTCTAAGCTTTTCTTCTGTTGAACACTAAAGAAGATATTTTGAAGAAAGTTGAAAACTTTTATCCATTGACCATAATAGGAAAAACAAATAATCAAGTCAATGATTATAGGTTTCCAACATTTTTCAAAATTTGAAATAAGTTTTTTTTAAATGATTATTTCAATTGAGTAAGTACAGAATTTAGGCATTTAAAGTGTACTTTTTTAGTGTAAAAACAATATTTCACTATTTATTTATTTACTTATTTACAGCATTTTTCAAAATATCTTTTAAGATTTTGAAACAAGTAATTTGTTCTTTTTTGTGAAATTGCTTTAAGTTTAAACCAAACGAGTTTAACAATTGTTTATAAACTATTTCAATTTATTATTATTATTATTAGTGGTGGTGGTAGTGGTAGTAGTAGTAGTAGTAGTAGTAGTCTTTACATTATTACTCCCTCAGACTTGCCTGTAGGCTTAGAGATTCCACAGCAAACTGCTGGTTCTTTAACCTCCTAGGGCTTGAGTGTCCACATACGTGGGCAGCACATTTTAGCTCTTCAGTGGCTATTTAAAATACTTTGAATGTTTTATATTTTTTCACAGACACACAGTGTCATCCTGCAACTGTTTTGCAGCATACGAAATGTCCCAAACATTTTTTAAATGTCCCAAACAAATTTTTAACTGTCCAAAATGGAAAAAAAAAAATGGTTTTACTCTCTGATAGACAAAGCAAGTTCAAATAAAATTGCTATGTTAAATATGCATACAAAAATTTCAGGAAAAAGTGTTTTATATAAATTCGGACCATGAGTCCAAATATATGGACATCATTTTTCTCTAAAAGTACATCGTATCAAAAGATGATACTTAGGTTTTTATTCTAATTTGGTTCTAATAAGCCCAAATAGCAAAGAGAAATAAGAAATGCATGTAAAAAACACCTTGGGCCGTAAGAGGATATATTAAGTTACATATTCAGCAGTTCAGGTCAATGACACAAAGAGGGGAAATAAAGACAGCTGAATGGCAAATCTCTGACAAATTTGATTCTTATTTATCCATACAAACAGCAGAAGTGTATACACGGTAAAGCCAGCGTCCATCAAAGTGGCCGGCTGATTGCTTTGTAAGCGATCTCTTGCAAATATTAACGATCAGGTGAGCTCAGCTTAATTAGACGCTGACAGAGTAATATAGCACTCTGTAAATCAACCTCTGTTTTGGTGTTTTTTAACAAACAAGCACATTACAGGTTATAATTTGCTGATCGTGGATGATTATGCGGTATAAAAATGTCAATGTATTCATTTAGGTGGACTATAGTGAAGCACACATACAGTACTGTAACACACACACGGCTGTTGGCAGGATTAAATGTGAAGAATCTGTAAGCTGTACAGATGAACTCTTGATTAATGGACAGAGACAATCTATTCTATTGGCCTGGCAGACAAAAAGAAGTGCTGACACATAGAGGTGCAGGTCAGTCTTTTCATCTGAGACTGGCTGGACTTTGACCAGGAATACACACAGTTTTGGAAGCCTACCAGCAGGATAAACGAGAGAAAGAATGAGGAACACAGAGTTCAGCATTATACTCAGTTCATTCACATACTGATAGTACATGAATGCAAATGTAATCTTAAAAAAAAAAAAGATCAAACCGTCCCTATATAGAGCAATATATTTAAAAGGTTCCACTGTAAATAAGCTCTTTTTATTATACACTGCAGTTCAAAATAGTAGTCTTTCAGGATTTGAACGAAGTGATCAAAACCTCAGAATTGGGAAGCAACTTTATTATTTTAATACACTTTAATCTATTCTTGTCAGGACAAATATTAAAATATTAAATATTGTTTCAAACATTACTCCAGCCTTCAGTGTCACATCACATGTCCCTCAAAACCCATTCTAATGTGCTGATTTGCTGCTCACCGAACATTTTTTATTGAGAACAATTTAATGTTTGATAGTAGAAAAAAACCTTGGACATGTAAATCGTTACAATCAATCAATCAATCAATCAATCAATCAATCAATCAATCAATCAATCAATCAATCAATCAATCAATCAATCAATCAATCAATCAATCAATCAATCAATCAATCAATCAATCAATCAATCAATCAATCAACCATTAAATCAATCAATCAATCAATCAATCAATCAATCAATCAATCAAATTAATCAATCAATCAATCAATCAATCAATCAATCAATCAATCAATTAAATTAATCAATCAATCAATTAAACAATAAATCAATCAACCAAATCAATCAATCAACCAACAAACCAACCAACAATCAACTAACCACCAATTAAATCAATCAATCAATCAATCAATTAATCCAACAAACCAACCAACTAACAATCAACCAACCAATCAACCAACCAACCAACCAATCAACCAACCAACCAATCACTAAATCAATCAAAGCAATTAATCAATCAATCAATCAATCAATCAATCAAACATCAATTAAATCAATCAATCAATCAATAAACCAAATCAAATCAACCACCAACCAACCAACCAAATTAATTAAGTCAACCAACCAACCAATCAACCAACCAACCATACAACCAACCAACCAACCAATCAATCAATCAATCAATCAATCAATCAATCAATCAATTAAAATATTGAACAGTATAAATATTTCTATATTTGAGATTTGGAGATGTTGAAGTCGAATTCAAACCTGTGCCACTTACAGTTCAATATGCACCAGCCATTGCTGCTATAAATGCAATGGCACAGACATTACGAATGCATGTTTAGCATGTACTCTACAATGTGACTGCACACTTATAATGTGTCTGACAAGCACTCGTATCTGCACTTCCGCAGATTGGTGATCTTGACAGATTCACATAGAGAACGTGTGTTTGCACCCCTCACCCTCTCATTACGGCAAGCGCTTATCCTCTAACCAGCATAGGGGAAGCTCCAGCCGAGCATCGGGAGATTCCTTTTGAACGTGCCATTACGCTTTTTAACAAACCTGTCCGCTCTCATCCCGTGAAGAATGAGAGGAGAAGAGCGTGTGATGAGTGCGGGTGTCCTCCTGAAGCCCTTCCGGCCTGCTATAGTCAGCCTGAGCAAAATGGAGGCCGACAACAATTCATTTAAGCCTATTACCGCGCAGGCAGGGTGTGCTAAGGTTCACTGACCTTTCAGTATTTTTGTTTGTAAACAAACAAAGGGAAAACAGCAGAAGTCAATACGAGGAGCAGGGGCAGCATGCAGGGAGGCAGTGTTGCGTTGACTCGGAGGAACTGAGGGGGATGTGGAGAAGCGATGGGGAGCAGTTAAGTTTGATTTACCTGGCCCTGTGAAGAGGACTGTGTAGGTTAGATTGCCGTTGGGTTCAGCGGGGGCCTCCCACTTGGCTCGTACTGAATGTGGCGTTTCGCTGAAGACAACAAGGGTCACATGACCAATGGGGGGCATCTCTAAAGTCCTGCTTTCCACCTGAGAACCGAAAGATATACATTAGTGGTGTCCCAAAAAAAGCACTATACACTATACTTATTGTGTATCTATCTATCTATCTATCTATCTATCTATCTATCTATCTATCTATCTATCTATCTATCTATCTATCTATCTATCTATCTATCCATCTATCTATTCATTTTCCTTCGCCTCATGGGTTGCCACAGCGGAATGAACAAAACAAAACAAAACAAAACAAAACAAAACAAAACAAAACAAAACAAAACAAAACAAAACAAAACACAAAACTAAGAACAAAAAACAAGATGAAACAAAACAAAACAAAAAACAAAACGAAATGAAACAAAACAAAAAACAGAACAGAACAGAACAGAACAGAACAAAACCCACACATCCACATACATTTGGCAAAACATTAAATTAAAGGGCACATAGTTTACCTATTTTTTATGATTTAATAATAATATTATGGTTCTTCTGAGTGTGCCAGTTTAGGTTCAGTTTAAAACACAATTCAGATTTTTTTATTATAATGTGTTAAAAAGTGTCATGTTGGGGGCGTGTCCACAGTTCGCTGATTTATGGGTGTGTTGCTTCACATGTAAATTAGTTTCGGCTTCCTGCCAACGTAACAAGGGGGCGGGGCCATGAGCTCACCCGCTCTGCGTTTGCAACAGACAGGCAGACGGAGAAGGAGAGAGAAAGGATCACCATTCAGTCGTACATGTACGACTCTGACACAGACCAAGCAGAGAGTACAAAATCAATTGTGTCTTTGTACAGTTTTACAGTCAACTGTGTGCTAGTTTCAAGTGCCGAGCTTGTACACAGAAACTAATAACCACGCACCCTGAATTAACTTTGACTGAGGCACCGGATGCGCCGCTCGAAGCCGCAACACGGCACACCAGACACTCTCTGTGGCGCGGCAGAGACATGAAGTGTCCCGAATCGTCGCGCCACGCATTTTTGAATTCTAAACAGGTTTCTGCAGCGGTCCGCGGTGCCCAGCCGTCGACTTGAGTGTACCCTGATAGAACCCTATGTTTAGAATTCTAAAACGCATGCTAGTTAAGATCACAGGGAGCTTCTGGGATCGCGAGAAATGCAAACAGCTGAAGTATAAGGTAGACTCAATGAGAAGTACACTTGTTTGCAAACCTACCTAAAGATACAACCAATAATTCTGATTAGAGCGATAATGTGGAGAATATTGCTCTTGTGTTGAGCCCAATGTGCCTTGCATCTAAAAATAGAGCTAGGGTGTTCCTTTATTGATATTGCTTCGACTCACGCTGAAAATGGCAGACGTGAATTAACAAACTGAGGATATGATGACGCGCCTGTCAATCAATATTGGTGGGTGGGGGGACCGCTCTCCTACGTAAAGTTGCGGTCGATTTGAAAACAGCTCCAATTGGTCCACCGTTTTTTATGTTGTTAAATTGAAAAAAAAAGCACTGGGTGTGCTTATATCACCCCAATATGACAGTCTATACACCATACATGCACATATGTCTGTTCAAACAGCTTGAAAAGTAGATTTTTTACCATAGGTGCCCTTTAAGTTATTGTAAACTTTTTAATTCAGCAAATAAAAACTAAAAAATTTACAAAAAACAAATAGAGCAAGGTTAAAAAACATATAAAACATGTTCCTTGAGCACCAAATGAAACAAACAACAATTATTTTGTAATATTTTACAATGCTATTGTCTTTGCAAATTTTTAAATGAAATAAAAAATACAAATTAAATGGAATAAAAAAGCAGCCTTAGTAAGCAAAATGGCCATCTGTCAAAAACAAACAAAAGAAACAAATATTTTTGTATGTAAATACCATTATCATAACTAGTACATTGGGTGGAAATGTTGCATTAAGCCTTTGATTAAGCTCACTGTATTGAACTAAATACGTTGAGAAAGCATGACGAATTCTTATTTTAATAATAATAAAAACAATTAAAAAAATCACAGCCTGCACTTTTTCCTCACCATCTGTCCACTAAATGATGGGATACGTCTTATCCAGCCACACCACAGCCACTCAACCTCTCGCTGCTTGCTCCAACTTTTGCTGTGTCTGCAGAACTGGCCATTTGACTAAATATTGCACACATATTGGAAAAATGCCCAAATATAGCCCATCAAAGCAGTAACCAGCCCAGAGTGGCATTTATACCAAATGTCAAGCGTGAGCAGAAGGTGCTTTATTGAACAGAGTGAATCGATCACCTTTATGATGCTGAGCTGCCATCTGACACGCAGAGGAGGCATTAACATAATGTAAATGTGGTGGACTCTCACCAGGGGCCCCAGAGCGCAGCCCTGAGCCGTGCAGGCCTGAACGCGGAAACTGTGCAGGCTCCACGGGGACAGATCGCCCACCTCCGAAGCCATCAGGGACGAATTCTGCACCAGCGTGCCATCCATCCAAAGACCATAGCTGCTAATCACACCTGTGTGGAGGAAATTAATGCACGTTTAGCATATGGCCGATAGCGTATGAGGGAATACAGCTTGTGCTTGACATGTAAACCTATTGCATATTCAAAACTGCTTACAGAGCCTTAACATTTACAACATATATTTGTCAAATTTTAAGGGGTAATTGAAAAAAATATATATAAGTTGCTGGCTGCAGTTCACTTACTGGCCACTGGTGACACTAATAACAAGGGTTTCAAAATACTACATTTAAAATAGTATTGTGTTCAGTAAAAAACAAACAAAAAAATACTATATTTACAACCTTTTTAAAATTTTGATTCTATTGTGTACCATGATTTAAATAAACTACAGACACAGAAATAAAAACATTCACAGAATCCATTTTTCAATTTGTAAGTTTTATAATGATACATTGAGCCATCCATGTCAACCCCCCTGTTTTTCCCGTGATTCTCCTGTATTTTACAGTTTTACCCCACTATCATCCCGTAAAGGTATTTTCCCGTATTTCTCCCATATTTTCAATCTTTCTATGAAGGGTGGCAATAATATGAGCAACCCATACCACCGAACCACCAGGGGACACCCCCCTAGCTCTTAAATGTGAGTCTGTTCTGTGCTTTCGTTTTATTTACTGTGGGCATGAAAACACTTTGAAATAAATATATTTTTATTTATTAATTAATTAAATTTTTTTTTTTATTAATGCTTAAACAGGAACAGAAAGACATTATTATTTTTCAGAATTACACAAAAGACTGAGATAACAATCAATTTACGTACATTTACAATCTTTCTATCATAATTAATCATACTTTGAAATAAATCTAAAAACAATGCGATTCCCTTCCCTTTTATTTCAGGTGGCGTCGCCCTCCTGAATAATCCTCAAAACAGTCATATAGCGGTGCGTGACTGTCAGCTGACATGCTTCATAGTGATAAACAGACGCTGTTTCCCAATAGAAATCTGCACACGCGTTTTGAAGCAGAACGAAAGTCTGGGTGCGTGTTTGAACAAACATATACACTTAACTAATAATAATAATAACATCTAAATATGTTGATGTTGGTGTGATTTTTTTCAAACACAAAAAAATATGTACTAAATGAGCATAAAAAGTTATGAAAGCAATCGAAGGCTTTCATTTTAAAGTTAGATGTGTGCATTTTTAAAGTGACACCTGTTGTTAATGTAATCAAACAAAAAATCTAAATAAATGAGAAATTCTTTCGTTGCTCTTTAATCAGAATGTGTAAGTTATACATGAAGAAAAGATTAATGAGATTTGATAACTTGATTCCATTTCTTTATAAAAGCTATGAATTTTAATAAGTTAAACTGTTGGCTAATTTATTTGCTGATAATGTATACTATTTTTTTTTTCTCTTGTAAATAATAATAAAACATATTACTGAACGTTTAACTGTTTATTTACAATGAAACAGCTCATATTTAGTAATTTGGGGATTGTTTATGGTGGGCTTGTCCTTTATTTTCACATCCCAATGTTGACAGGTATGCATTGAGCGTGTCTTACTATGGATAATACATTTCATAATAAAAGCTCTAGAATAAAATTCTAATTTCTTTATTACTTCCCCTATTCATTGTGTTTTAGTTGTGCAAACAGATTTCTTTTAATGGCTTTTAACTGCATTTAAAGAGAGTTTTTTCACAGAATAGTTTAATAATTAGACAAGTCCAAGTTTTTGCGGTTTTATCTCCGTGTTTGACAAGGTGGAAAACTAAATTAATTGAACTGGATTGTAATGCGTAATGTTTTTAATTATTATTTTTATTTTCACAGTCATTTTCCATACTAACAGACACATTAGAGGAAAGGTCGTTGTTCTTCCAAGGTGAGAATCACTTCAATTTTAAATATAGAAATTACAGGAGACAAATCAAACAAAAAAGGAAAACATTTAAGACAGCCAAAGTCAGATTTGTATGTGTGTGTGTGTGTCGCCTCACATCAAGAAGGTCGCAGGTTCGAGTCTCAGCTGGGTCAGTTGGCATTTCTGTGTGGAGTTCTGTGTGTTCTCTCAGTGTTTGGATGGGTGTGGTGCTATAGGTGAATTGAAAAAGCTAAATTGTCCGTAATGTATGCGTGTCAATGAGTGTGTATGGATGTTTTTCAGTGTTGGGTTGCAGCTGGAAGGGCATCCACTGCGTAAAACATATGCTGGATAAGTTGGCAGTTTATTCAGCTGTGGAGACCCCAAATTAATAAAGGGACTAATGAATGACATTAATGCTATTTTACATAGGGCCTTACAATAATTTTCATATTATTTTGTACTAAACACTCTTGTTGACCACATCAAGTTCTTATTTTTAATATCTATACAAAATTTCCAAACAAAAAAATGTGTCCATACAGGCTGCTTATTGTGCTGAATAGGGCAATCAGATTTTAGCCATTGATAGATTTTTAGGAAACTGAAAACCGTACATATGTTGAAACTTCACCAGAACCCCCTCAGATTCAAAAAGGTTAAGGAAATTCTATGAAAAGTAGCCAAAATACAATAATAGGAAATGTTCTAAATGTTCCTGAACATCGAATAGCACATGCATGATTCTTGCACTCCTGATATGAGGTCTAAAATTGCCCTTGCATCATGAATCCTTATTCCAGGACACATTTTTATACCCAAACACTGTTTGCTCCACTGATTTCCTCACATGCCCTGATGTAAACTGCCCATTTTGTTTAAAGCCCTCTGTTAAAGGCAAGCATTAGGGAAAGAGTGTTGTAAAAGATGTAAACACAGCCGTATACTGGTCCTGCTCTCTTTATAGCTGCTCACGGGACACACCCCTCAAGATGGACTGCTCGGTTAAAAGGTTCAAGAAGGACGACTCAGCTTGACCCAGTGCACAAGGAAACAGACATGAAGAGCTGCACTGGGCCTGAACTAACACTTCAAATACAGTAAATTTCATATATATTGTTGTTTTTAAAATATTTGTAACAGTTCTATAACAATGCACTTGTTGAGCATGTTTTGAGGTATTTTTAGATGTTTATAAATCTGTACTGATTGTGTGTTTTAATCATGCAAATAGTAGAGTGAGCTATGTTGGGTAATTATATTGTTTACACATTTTTGGTATGCAATACAAATGTATAAATATGTTGAAACAAGACCAAATAATTTTTTTTTATATCTGAAACATGGAAAACAAATATATACAACATAAAATGTAAGTACACTATGCAAAATAGTTTTAATTGTTTGTTTTTCAATTTGTAATATCTATATAATGATACTTGAAGCTTGATATAGATAGCACATTTCATCATAAAAGCTTTGTACTTTCTTTAATTATTATTTTAAAAATTCTTTATTATTTTCCCATATATTTTCTTATAGTCATGTAAACAGATGCCTTTTAACATCTGTTAATTGTAATAAATTACATTTTCTTTTCACATAGTTTTTTAAATATTTAGGCAAGAGCAGGCTTTTGTTGTTTTATTGTAGTATTTGAATATGTGAAAAACTAATAAAATACATTATAATGTGTAATGTTTTTAATTACTGTTTGTATATAAATTTGTGACAGCTATAATTGCACACTAAGCACAGATTGAGATGGGTAAGACATTTGATAATAAACACTATAATGTATTTTCTATAATGATCGTAAAAACAATCTATCCATATTATTCAGTGTATTAATTGTTGTATTTTTCACTTTTTCATTTTACTTTATTTAAGATAGTAAACATATTCAAGTTTTCAATATTTCAGCAAAAGTAAGTCCAAGGCACTCGAAAGATGTGGAAAAAATCTTTAAAAATTTTTATTAACATGGCTAATGTTTTTTTTAAGGATTTTAATTTTTTTTAAGGCTTTTTAATATTTTTCCACATCTTTCGAGTACGTTGGACTGATTTTTGCTGTTTATTCTGATGAATCCCTTGCCCAAAGAGCACCGTCACATTATTTAAGCTACCCCTGAGAAATTTTTGTTTGATTTTAGATTTTCAATATTTAATTTAATCTTTTTCTTTTCAGCACAGTCCCTTTATTAATCAGGGGTCGCCACAGCGTAATGAACTGCCGACTTATCCAGCATATATGCATATATATGTTTTACGCAGTGGATGCCCTTCCAGCTGCAACCCATCACTGGGAAACATCTATACACACTCATTCACACACACATACACTACGGACAATTTAGCCTACCCAATTCACCTATAGCGCATAACTTTGGCTTTGTGGGGGAAACCGGAGGAAACCCGCACAAACACGGAGAGAACATGCAAACTCCACACAGAAATGTCAACTGACCCAGCCGAAGCTAGAACCAGCGACCTTCTTGCTGTGAGGTGACAGCGCTACCCACTGCACCACCCCTTTTCAATATTTATAAATACTGAAAATAAATGTTAAAATCTTAAAGTTCTTTATTAGTTTTTTAAAACAAATTCTAAAAACATACGTAAAATAAATAATATTAATAAATATAAATAAAAATAAAAAGCTAAGATTTTTTTTATAAATATGTGAAAAAAGTGAAAACACCATATGTAAAATAAACAAATAGTATTAAGTGTGATGTTCAGCCAGTTGTGTCATGTACTTACTAATGTCTAACTGAGCACTATCATAACAATACTAGGTTGTACTATCCTAATGTGTCTATTAGGATAAAAATGATTTATAAAATATGCATATATATATATATATGCATATATATATATATATATATATATATATATATATATATATATATATATATATATATATATATATATATTTATTTATTTATTTATTTATTTATAAAATAAATAAAATGTGAAATAAACAATTTTTACCACACATAAGTATAAAAAAACATATCAAATCATATCTGATCAGCGCATATCTGATCCCCTTCACTTAGCCTTCACTTTTAAAGTCAACAAAATATTTAAATAAATTATCAACAGACTATATATTTAAAATATCCAATCAGAATTCACAATAAAAAAAATCACAAGATTACAAAAAACAAATCCTTCAATATATTCCGTACCACATAAAAACTAAACCTTTGTTTATATAAAATATTGAACACTTTAATCAAACAAATAAAACAACCAATCTTCTTTTTATGCTATTTAACATTCACCAAAGCAATTCTAATCTCCTCTCAAACCCGTTAGTCTGCAGTGTTGTCCCTCATCCGCCGAATGAACTGAACGGCCCTGTCAGCCGCCGCTAAAGCTGCAGTTCACAGCATCAGTCAAAAGGGAGCACTTTTCATCCACTTAAAACCCAGCGTCCTCCTTTTCTCTCTCTCTCTCTCTCTCTCCTGCTCCGCTACACAAAGTGCTGCTCTTCCTTCTCTATGTGCGAACCCATCATTAAACATGAAGCACCCTTAACTAAACGCCTATTTGGAATATGAATTCACCTCTGCCGGGTGCTAGTTTTAACCCCACTCACCGTTGGGTTTGCGCGGGGGGGTCCAGGACAGGTGGAGGGAATGTGGAGAGAGGGACAGGATGTTTGGGGCAGGCACTTCCTCCGGTGAGCTCTCCTCGGTGCGGGCTGTGCTGGGGTCACTGAGGGTGCAGCCGCCGCCTGTGCACGCCTGCAGGACACAGTGGTCAAACATAAACATACAAACATATAATAATAATAATAATAATAATAATATTAATAATATTAATAATAATATTATTAATAAAATCTAAATAGCTTCAGAAATGTGTATGGCTAATGTATCTGGCTAATTCATTCAAAGACATTTCAACTCTAGATTCGAACTCTGCATTTAGGACATTTCATCAAGAGAAAACTGGGATATTTTGTTAAAAGCTAAATTCTACACACAAAACAAAATCTAAACAGTAAATATATAAATGGATAACGAAAGGTTATTTTTATATGCTCTAATTGAATGATTATTACATTTATATGAATAGAAATTATAAAAACACTGACGGTATGATAATGTATGCTGTCTGGTCAAAAATGTGTGGAAATAATATAGGCAAAAGTTTATTTATGTATACAATATTAAAGACATTTTACCATTTTCCACATTGTATCAAAAAATAATAATAATAACAATAATGATAATAATAATAAAAAATAATAATAATAATAATAATAACAATAAATAGAGAATCTGTTTGCTAACTGTGCACAGTTATATGTCCAGTTGAATGCAAATAAAGAGATGAGTGAAGCTTCAAACATATTTATATTTAATGTTTCAATGTGTCTTAAAATAAACAAACACAAAAATACAAATTTTTGACAAGGTATGATAAGAAGCATATATTTTATTTAAGAGCAATGTAATTAAAATAATACACATTTTATATAACAAATATATAAAATTATATAAAAATTGTTTTTTTGTTTGATTTAAAAACAATAAATAATATGAACTAGTTATTTATTGTTTGAATCGGTTTGAGTAATGCAGTTTCAAAGTTTCAATATATTTTATATTTGATATCTGATGCACCTGACTACATTTGTGACCTGGTAACTCTCGCCACTCCCACCTACAGTCGTCGTTCTGCATCTGGACTCACCTTGTATCAGCCACACTGTAAACTTAAGACCATGGGTGGTAGAGCTTTTTCGTACAGTTCAATTAAGTTATAGTTTGGTCTACCCATCAGCATTAACTTTTCAGGACTCACCTTTTTACCGTTGCTTTTAATTTAGGTTGATTCTTTTTGTCAATTTAATCATTCAATTTTTTTGTTCACATTTTATTGTCTTATTGGGGTGTTTTTACTGTTTTTTATTGCTCTGCTTTGTTACTGTTTGCCTTGTTTACCTAGCGCTTTGGGTCTGAGAAAAGCACACTATAAATAAAATGCATTACTAATATTAGATAGATAGATAGATAGATAGATAGATAGATAGATAGATAGATAGATAGATAGATAGATAGATAGATAGATAGATAGATAGATAGATAGATAGATAGATAGATAGATAGATAGATAGATAGATAGATAGATAGATAGATAGATAGATAGATAGATAGATAGATAGATAGATAGATAGAAAATGAAATAAAGGCTCAATGACATAAACTTAAGCATGTTTTGTGTGTGTGCGCGTGGTGATACACACTGCTATCTGAAATAGGTACGTGGATCCAGGGACGAGGTTCCGCACTGTATAATCCTGGAAAAGCTCAGAGCTGTTATAGACGATGAGCGGCTCTTCTCCCAAAGCCCACTGGTGCAGCGTGTAGAACTCCAGCAGGCCGTTCACCTCCACTGGAGCAGCCCACCTGAAGACCACCAGACACAAAAACACACAGTCTGAGACCCGACACATCACCCCTGTCCCAGAAACACCCGATCAGAGAGCTGCTGGGCGAGCGTTTCACTCCACCGCTTGACTTTCTGATGGCTAAATTTAGAGCAGAGGACACTGTTATCTGCTAAGGGATCAAACAGGACGACTGAGAGGAGAAACTGAGCTAAACACAGACAGAAATATGTGCGTTTTTTCCGCTTTGTGCGTGCTTTGTTTGTTCGTTGAGTATATTTCGGACAAAACTGAACTTTCAAATAAGCGGTGGAGTATGATATTAAGTCATAGCATTTATATTAAGTCACTGAGTAACTATGGTGGTTTTTATTAATAATTGTAGTTTTTTTGCACTGAAAGTTTTAAGAAATTTCAAAAACAAAACCTATGGATTTTAATTACATAATTTTTTTTTTTTTGAAAGTTCCTGTGTGTTGTATGAAGTCATTGGCTGCATCCGAAACTGCAAAGTAGGTACTGCATTTGAATTGAAACGTACCACTCTGCTGTCACCACTGTTAGAAAAATATGTTCAATACAGTATGAACGTGAGCAGTATGAATGGAACTCGGACATACATACTGTATGCCATTTTGTCATGATAACATGACCTACCCGCATGAGTTGTGTCCCTTCACTCCTATTCATGAATTCTCTCGCGGGGCATCATGGGATAGCACAGCGTGCATAGGATGCGCACCTCAGAATATCGACGGTAGTAGTAGGAACGTCTCACATACTTTTTCAAATTCTATAAATTCGGACATACTACTCAGCTCGTATGCTGTTTTTAGCATACTATATAGTATGGAAGTATGCGATTTTGGATGCAGCAACTGAGTTTTTTATTTATTTATCTAGGTTGTTTTAGCACAATTGTTGTTTAAAATGTTTATGTTGATTTTAAATAAAATGTAATTAAATTAAATGTAAGTTAATTAAATTAAAATTTAATATAACTGTGTATTTTATGAAGTCACTAAATAACTATTGTTTATTAATAATTTGAATTTTTACATTTAAAATTTTGTTGGTTTTAGTAAATTGTTATGCAAAATGATCTGATTTTAAATTAAATAAAAATGTAATAAATTCAATTAATTGAAATGTAAAAATGTACATAGCCATGAAGTCACCAAGTAACTGTTATAGTTTTTATTAATATTTCGAATTTTAAAATTAGGTTAGCTATTTAGATATTACCTAGATACAATTCGTTTTCACTTGTTGAAATCATTTACATTTACATTTACATTTAGTCATTTAGCAGACGCTTTTATCCAAAGCGACTTACAAATGAGGACAAGGAAGCAATTTACACAACTATAAGAGCAGCAGTGAACAAGCGCTAGACAAGTTTCAGGTGTGTAAAGTCTAAGAAGCAAAACATTAGTAGAAATTTTTTTTTTTTTTTTTTTTTGAGAGAGAGAGAGAGAGAGAGAGAGAGAGAGAGAGAGAGAGAGAGAGAGAGAGAGAGAGAGAGAGAGAGAGAGAGAGAGAGAGAGAGAGAGAGAGAGAGAGAGAGAGAGAGAGAGAGAGAGAGAGAGAGAGAGAGAGAGAGAGAGAGAGAGAGAGAGAGAGAAAGAGGGCACAGTTAGTGGTATAGCCAGAGAGGCAATTGCAGATTAGGAGAGAAAGTGGAGACTAAACAGTTGCGTTTTTAGTCGTTTCTTGAAGACAGCAAGTGACTCTGCTGTTCTGATGTAGTTAGGGAGTTCATTCCACCAACTGGGCAGATTGAATGTAAGAGTTCGGGAAAGTGATTTCTTCCCTCTTTGGGATGGAACAACGAGGCGACGTTCATTCACAGAACGCAAGTTTCTGGAGGGCACATATATCTGCAGAAGTGAGAGCAGATACGAAGGAGCACAGCTAGAGGTCACTTTGTAAGCAAACATCAGAGCTTTGAATTTGATGCGGGCAGCAACTGGCAGCCAGTGTAAACGGGTGAGTAGCGGAGTGACATGTGCTCTTTTGGGTTCATCAAAGACCACTCGTGCTGCTGCGTTCTCAGTTTATGTTAAAATCAGTTTATGTTTATGCAGTTTATTTGTTTATGCAGTTTATTTGTTAACTAAAACAAGCATTTAAAATAAATATTAACATTAACTTATTCATTCATTGATTTTCTTTTCGGCTTAGTCATTTTATTAATCTGGGGTCGCCACAGCGGAATGAACCACCAACTTATCCAGCCTTATGTTTAATGAAACGGATGCCCTTCCAGCTGCAACCCATCACTGGGAAACACCCATACACTCTCATTCACAAACATACACTACGACCAATTTAGATTACCCTATTCACCTACAGCAACATGGGGAAAACATACAAACTCCACACAGAACTCCACACTGACCCAGCCGAGGCTCGAACCAGCAACCTTCTTACTGTGAGGTTTCTCACTGCGCCACCCAACATTAACTTATTTTTAAGCAAAAAAAGGTGAAAGAAAAAAAACTTACTTTTTTTTATATTTAATAAAAACACTAATGTCAGTAAAAGTCGACATTAAGTGCCGAGATGATTTTTTTCGCCCCTCCTACAGTATATTTGACTGACACTCAAATAACTATTTATATAAAATATCTCTTATATCTCTGTCAGAACTGAATGACACTTTAGTCTGCATTTTCAAACACTTTAAACAGTTCAATGACTAGAGGAGACAATGTCCCTGCTGAAGGTAATGGTGTCAAAACTCCGACATGAGCTTAAATCATCTTTGTTGTTTTAGCAGGGAAATAGGACAGTAACCTCCTGTGTGATGAGAGGAATCATCAAGCCTCTGAGTACAATGAGTTTGACCCGATGTTTCTCCGACCCTCTTTGTTTCCTTAATTTAGTACAGAGCGCAAGAGTCTCCTGGTCCGCACGGAGCAAACACACCCGCAGGTGACCTTATTCATTATTGTGATTAATTTACTTTAGGCATAAATTAAAATGCATTTTAAATTGCAAACGACAGCGGCCATTAAGACGTTTCATTGCATAATTGATATGCGGTAGGTTATATTATTAATTATATGACATTTTCATCAATTACAATGCTTGAAGAAAGCAAACATTTTTTTTTTTTTTTAAGCAAACTGTGGAAATAATGTCAATATTGCATATTAAAAGTAAATAAGAATACAAATAATTGTAAATATGTTTTCAATTTAAAGAAAGAAAATTTACTTTTTATTATTATCATTATCATTATTATTATTATTATTATTATTATTATCATTATTATTATTATTATTATTATTATTATTATCATTATTATTATTATTATTATTATTATTACTATGACTACTACTACTACTACATAATTTTGACATTGTAATACATTTTATGGCCTTTTCAATGACAAACAAGAATGGCCATAAGGGTGTTTCATTCCATAATAGATAAGCTTGGTTATATTATTATTAATATAGGATTATGTACTTATAATACTTATTAAACAAAGAAAACTTTATTAGTAGTATATTTGTTTTTGATACACATAAAAAAAATGAATGAATATTAAAAAAAGAAAGACAAAGAAAAAGATATAACAACTTAATAGGCATTATTATTTTAAATAATAATACATAGTAATTATCAACAACAACAACACAACCAATAATAATAATAATAATAATAATAATAATAATAATAATAATAATAATAATAATAATAATATTATTATTATTAACAATAAACATAATAATCATTTATTCATTTACTTTTCGACTTTTCAAGTTAGGTTAGCTATTTAGATATTACTTAATACAATACGTTTTCACTTGTTAAAATCAGTTTATGCGTTGTTAACTAAAACAAGCATTTAAAATAAATATTAACATTAATTTATTCATTCATTGATTTTCTTTTTGGCTTAGTCCCTTTATTAATCTGGGGTCACCACAGCGGAATGAACCGCCAACTTATCCAGAACATCTTTTACGCAGCGGATGCCCTTCCAGCAGCAACCCATCTCTGGGAAACACCTCATTCACACACATACACTACGGAGAATTTAGCCTACCCAATTCACCTGTACCACATGTCTTTGGACTGTGGGGGAAACCAGAGCACCCAGAGGAAACCCACATGAATGCAGGGAGAACATGCAAACTTCACACAGAAATGCCAACTGACCCAGCAGAGGCTCGAACCAGTGACCTTCTTGCTGTGAGGCGACAGCACTACCTACTGCGCCACTGCGTCGTAAATATAATAATAAATAAATAAAATAAAATAAAATATTAATGATAAACATCACAATAATAAACATAACAACAATACATAATAATAATAATTATTATTATAATAATAATTATCATTATTATTTATTTATTTATTTATTCCCCAATTGGGTCTTTTTACATTGTGGGCATGCACATTTCTATGTATTTTGAAAGAAAATAAAATTTCAAAATGTCCTTTATTAAATAAATATCAATATTTTTATGAACTCTTTTTAAATGAATCTAAATGATTTTCTCCATTCAGTTAAACCCATACATTCCATACTTTCATTTCTCTCAAAACAACATCAGCATAATGTTTAAATCTTTTTTTTTTCGTTCATATAGCAGCGTAAAGGTGGTGAGGAGTTAATGCTGTACTGAGAGCGTTTTTTCCTCTACTCATTTATTCAAGGTGCCGCATACTTTCATGCCGCGTGTTTCTGCTGATATTCGGTTTGTGCATATCCTGCAGTCCGGGGTCTCGCAACCTTTCTCACAGGCAAATCGCAACACAACAAAAGAGTATTGAACACATATGATCCTTCACCCTCTCCTATTACGATTCTGCTAACAAGGCAATACCTTTCAAAGGCACTGTATCCACAATTAGACCCTGAGAGAAAAAAAAAGGAGAGAGGGAGAGAGATATCATCTGTAATGTCAAATTACAATGCTGCCTTTCTCTCCTTCTCCCTCTATCATCATTGCAGCTCCTCGTCCTATTCAAATTGAAATATCCAATGGAAATAAAGCAATAACCATTTCCCCCTCTTGGCGGATGAAGACAATAAATAAGGTGAGTTTCCCTCTGAGGCGCTGCCGTCAGGATAGAGCAGATACATAATGAAGTTATGAAAATCGGTGATGAGACAAATTGGGTCATATACATCTTTTTAATAAATGACTTACAGAGATCACAAGCTCTCCACTGCCATTAATACAGAGGTAGCAGGAGAATAAAAAGAAAGGGCTTGTATTTTTTTCCTTCTTCAATAGCTGAAATGGGCATAATTGAATGAAGGCTGTTGAGGCAGCTCGTAGATGAGTAAGAGAGTGAGAGAGAGATGTTGCAGCTCAAAAGGGTCAGGGTTTTGCTGGTTAGCTCAGCCCCCATCAACCCCTGCTGGTTAATGCTGTAACTACACTGTGAAAAAAAGTCTCTTTTTCTATTGACAAGTATTTAAAACGTCCTGGTTACGTACGTAACCCACGTTCCCCGAATAGGGAACGGAGACGTGTGTCTGTTATTAAACAGACTTTTGGGAGTGCTTTAGACGACCAATCACATCTGAAGATAAGAAAACGGGCCAATGAATGCCAATTGAATTGGCGGAGCTTAGCTCCACAGCTGAAACTGATGAGCCAATTAGGGCTATATCAGTCAGCTGCTGGAGCCAGCTCATCAGAATTTGCCTGCTGAAGAGCCGATCGCTCAGCTCCCAGCTGGAGACTCAGGTGCTGTGGCAGTGGAGACACACGTCTCCGTTCCCTATT
Source organism: Danio aesculapii (assembly GCF_903798145.1). NCBI lineage: Eukaryota > Metazoa > Chordata > Actinopteri > Cypriniformes > Danionidae > Danio > Danio aesculapii. The sequence continues at coordinate 22,944,201 of NC_079451.1, read as the reverse complement.
CGGGGAACGTGGGTTACGTACGTAACCAGGACGTTCCCCTTCATATGGGAACTTCAACGTGTGTCTGTTATTAAACAGACTTTTGGGAGACTGTATGGAAAGCGCCACAGCAGCTAAGCCTGTCGCGTCTCTGATGTGTAGTTTGCCAAGCCAAAGCGTGAGCGCACTGACATCACCAAGAGCGCAACCTTCCAACGTCCCCTAGGCCCAACATATTACCATTACATGGGAATAAAAGTTTTAAATCAGGGGTCGTAAGTGTGCTTTTACCTAGCTAATATAGACTAGGGATTTTGGAAATACGACAGTACGTTGGGAAAGCGTGCCAGTCCCCGAAGGGGGAGGACGCAGCGGAGACCACCTGCTACCCTAAAAGGGGAGACCTGATGGTAAGGAGACATATGGACTAGCCCTAATGAGGGGGAGTGCTACATATGATAAGCTGGTTAGCGGTTTAGGGAAGACACGGGACCGCCTAATAAGGGGGAACACACCGTGGTAATAATGCATATGACATCACCAAATGGGGATGCACATAGCTGGCACCGATCCTCAATATGCGTGTAGACCTAATGGGCATACCAACCGCACACTGAGCCATGCACTCGACTCCTCCGCTGAGTCGATGCTGGGGGCCTCGGAGGAATTCTCTAGGGTTCGCCTGGGAAGGGAAACTTACTAGTAGAATAGGAAAAAGCGCACGCATCTCCGGTTTAGGGAGCCTGGCGCAGCAAGCGTTTGTGACACCGAGCTTAATTCTCCCCCGATTGATTGGGATTTCCCAATAACCGGGAGAAAACTGCTCCACTCGGAGGTTATAAAACCTCGCAAATGTGTTAGGTGTCGCCCAACCCGCAGCTCTGCAGATATCTGTGAGAGAGGCGCCGCGTGCTAACGCCAATGAGGAAGCGACACCTCTAGTGGAGTGCGCTCTCACGTTAGGAGGGCGCGGCTCGCCCTGGCATTGATAAGCGAGGGCGATGGCATCAACTAACCAGTGGGCCAACCTCTGTTTTGACACGGCACTTCCCTTCTGCCGGCCACCATAACAGATAAAGAGCTGTTCACATGATCTTACATTTTGCGTTCGTTCCACGTAAAGGCGCAAGGCGCGAACGGGACAAAGCAGTGAGTTTGGGCTGAGCCTGCCTCCTCCGCAGGCAGCGCTTGCAGGTTCACCACCTGATCTATAAATGGGGTGGTAGGAACCTTGGGCACATAGCCAGGTCGGGGTCTCAGGACAACGTGAGAGTAACCCGGCCCGAATTCAAGGCACGATTCGCTGACCGAAAATGCCTCCAGATCCCCAACTCTCTTGAATGGCGCCAATGCGATCAGCAGAGCTGTCATAATGACAGAATACAGAATCGAGTGGCTAAAACAGATCTCTCTGCAGCCACCAGGACTAAAGAGAGATCCAAGAGGGCATGAGAGGGGGGCGGGATGATTTAATCGCCGCGCGCCTCTGAGGAATCGGATGATTAGATCATGCTTCCCGAGCGTGTTGCCATCCACCGCGTCATGATGAGCGGAGATGCCGCCACGTAAACCTTCAGTGTGGAGGGTGACAGCCTACGCTCCAGCTTATCCTGAAGGAAGGATAACACAATGCTAATCCGGCAAGTTCGGGGGTCTTCTCGGGGAGAAGCGCACCACTCAGAGAATAGACTCCACTTCAGGGCGTAGGCATGCCTCGTAGAGGGTGCTCTAGCCTGAGTGATGGTGTTAAGTACCGCGGGCGGTAAGTCACCAAAGTCCTCCGCGCTCCGTCTATGGACCACACGTGGAGGTTCCAGAGATCTGGGCGTGGGTGCCAGATGGTGCCCCGTCCCTGAGAGAGGAGGTCCTCCCTTAGGGGAATGCGCCAAGGAGGGGCCGCCGCGAGGAGTGTGAGCTCCGAAACCCAGGTCCGGTTGGGCCAGAGGGGCGCAACAAACAAGACCTGCTCCTCGTCCTCCCTGACTTTGCACAAAGTTTGTGCGATTAGGCTCACTGGGGGAAACGCATATTTGCGCGTGCCCGATGGCCAGCTGTGAGCCAGTGCATCCGTGCCGAGGGGGGCCTCGGTCAGGGAATAAAACAGCTGGCAATGTGCGTTCTCGGTGGAAGCAACAGATCGATCTGGGGCTTCCCCAAAGCGCGCCCATATCAGCTGGACCGAATCGGGGTGGAGTCTCCACTCTCCTCGGGACACTAGCTGCCGTGAGAGCGCATAGGCTGCACGGTTGAGCTCGCCCGGGATGTGAATGGCACACAGTGATTTCAGCCGCGTGTGACTCCAAAGGAGCAGACGGCGAGCGAGCTGAGGCATGCGGCGAGAGCGCATACCCTCCATATGGTTGATATAAGCCACCGCCGCCATGCTGTCCGTCCTGACCAGCATGTGTTTCTGCTCCAACACCGGAAAAAAGCGGCGGAGAGCCAGATACACTGCCAACAGCTCCAGGCAGTTGATATGCCAATGCAGGCGGGGTCCGGACCACGAACCCGCGGCTGCATGCTCGTTGCACACGGCCCCCCAGCCCGTGCTGGAGGCATGTGTCATTACGACAACATGCTGGATACTAGCCCTAGGGGCACTCCGGCCCGTAGAAAAGCCAGATCCGTCCAGGGGCTGAGGGTGCGGAGACACAGCAGAGTGATGTTCACCCGGTGCGTACCCGCGCGCCATGCCCGTCTGGGGACTCGATCGCGAAGCCAATGCTGAAGTGGTCTCATATGAAGCAAACCGAGCGGCGAGACCGCGGCTGCGGATGCCATATGCCCCAGGAGCCCCTGAAAACATTTCAGTGGGACCACTATTTTCCTGTGGAGCTCGTTACACAGGAAAGCATTAGCCTGGCGCGCTCCTCGGAGAGGCGCGCAACCATAGCAACCGAATCCAGCTCCAGCCCGAGGTAAGAGATCCTCTGCACAGGGCAAAGTTTGCTCTTCTCTCGGTTGACCTGACACCCCAACTGGTCGAGGTGCCGAAGCACTTTGACTCTGTGCATAATCAACTGATCGCGAGAGGAGGCTAAAATGAGCCAGTCATCGAGATAGTTGAGTGTGCGGATGCCCGCAAGCCGCAGTGGCGCAGAGCACCCTCCGCGAGCTTGGTGAAAACCCGCGGAGACAGAGAGAGCCCGAAGGGGAGGACTTTGTACTGCCACGCTCGTCCTTCGAACGCAAACCGGAGAAAAGGGCGGTGGCGTGGAAGAATAGAGACATGAAAATACGCGTCCTTCAGGTCTATGGCTGCAGACCAATCCTGAGGACGGACGCTCTGAAGCAAGCGTTTCTGCGTGAGCATTCTGAAAGCATTTAGTGTAAATGACAGTTCAGTCTGCGCAGATCTAGGATTGGTCTTAACCCCCCCGCTCTTTTTTGGGCACGATGAAATACGGGCTGTAGAACCCGGACTCCATCTCGGCTGGAGGGACCTGCTCGATTGCGTCCTTCGCCAGGAGGACCGCAATCTCCTCTCGCAAGACAGGGCGCTCACGGGGATCACCCTCGTGAAAAGGACACCCGTGAACTTGGGAGGGCGAATAGCGAACTGAATCGCATAGCCGAGTCTGACCGTCCGTATGAGCCACCGCGATGCGCTGGCAGCGCTAACCAGGCTGGCAGAGCGCGCGCTAATGGCACCATCGGAGCGATCACTGACGTGCCAGCGGAGGGGCAGCTCGGGATGGGAGTGCTCATCCCGGGAAGCGGTGCGTCCCGGGAAGAGCTGAAAATAAGAGAATTTCTCTTACCTTCCTCCCTGGATCCGCGGTGAGGCCAGAGTGAGAGAAAGGAGTCCGTCCTGCTGCACTCTGAGGGCCTGAGGCGAAGGGTCCCGGTGCTGCGAGCTGAAAGGCGGAGCGTCCCAGACTGGCAGTACTCGGGCTCGCGCATCCGGAGAGAGAGGAAACTGCTCTTTTGGAAATTTGGTTGCCGCCAGCCCAGGGGCCGGCAGCGAGGAGTTTAAAGTCGTTGTGGACTGATTTAATAATCCTCGGCCCCCCACCGAGGAAAGAGCAGGTCCCCTCTTTTCCGAATGGCCCGTCCCAGGAACGCTTCGCGGTCCGTTTACTGGACTTAGCGGCGCCCTGGGGCGGGGGCGTTGCAGTCCCGCGGGAGGCTCGGCATTGCCGCCTGGCCGGAGCGGGCAGCGAAAGCGGAGCAGATGAAGCCGCGGGTGGACGCCCTCGGCGAAGAGCAACCGCAGCGGAAGGGGCAGCGGGAGGAGCAGTTTTTTGAGCCCGCTGATAGATGACCTCACCCCTCGCCTTGGACTGCTTTTCACCGCGGAGAATTCCTGGGTGAACTCCCCGACGGTGTCGCCGAAAAGGCCAGCCTGGGATACGGGAGCGTTAAGAAAGCAAGCTTTGTCAACGTCTCTCATATAGCCAAGCTCAGCCAGGGGTGGCATTCCTGGACCACTAATGTGGCCATCGTCTTCCCCAGGGCACGAGCAGCCGATTTAATAGTCATGAGAGCATAATCGGTTGCCGTGCGGAGCTCATGCAGCAAGCCTGGGGGAGAACCGCCCTCCTGCATCTTGGCCAGCTTCTCGGCTTGGTAGCGTTGATAGGTGGCCATAGCGTGCAGAGCGGAGGTGGCCTGGCCCGCAGCAGTGCAGGCTCTGGCCGTGAGAGACTCAGATAACCTGCACGCTTTGGAAGGGAGTGAGGGCGGACCTCTCCGAGTGGAGCAGCTCTGCGGACAGAGCACGCTCCGCCCGGGGAATCGCCTCATAACCCTGGCCGCTCCGTCATCGAGGGAGGTTGAGAGCAGGAGCGCACGAGGACCGGGCAGAAAAAGGTGCCCTCCATGCCTGCGTGAGCTCTCTGTGTACCTTCGGGAAGAAGGGGACGGGGGGTCTAAAAGGCTTCGCCTTCTTCACCCCCACGTAACACCCATCTAAGCGGTCCGGCCGCGGTTCTGGGGGACAAGCCATCTCCAGTCCCACGGCCGAAGCAGCCCGGAATAACACGGCTAACATGTCCGACTCCAGATCCGAAACCTCACTGATAACCCCGGAGGGTGGCAGGGGGTCCGGATCTTCATCAGAGCATGTCAGCCCGCCCTCCGATGCAGCGATGGACATCACGTCCCCGGTGTCATCTAATGAGAGCGCGGCCAACCCAGAGGATGACCAGCGCTAACACTCGAAGCAGAAACAGAGCGCACTGACGAGGAGCGAGGGGTCCGCGGGCCCGAAGGCGACGGATTAGCCCCCACTGTAACCCTCAGGCCTGCCCGAGTGCTAACCGCTTGGCGGGGAGCAGCAGGGGTGACTTGCCCTAATAAAAGAGCTCGCCGCGACCTCAGTTGCGCAACAGTCAAGCCATCGCAATGCGGGCAAGAACTGTCCGCGAGCACCGCATCAACATGTTGGACCCCCAAGCATGTGACGCAGTACTCGTGCCTGTCATCCGGGGAGAGGAACCACCGCATCCAGAACGCACGGTCGAAACGACATCTTTAAAAAGACGCGCTGCACGACCGTGTGCTCTCTTAGGGAATTCTGCTCTTTTAACAAACTGCTCTTTCAGGTCACCAGCGAAATGCCAAGGGGACGGGAAACCCAGCTCGACCGCCGCTAGAACGTCTTCCCTCGCACTGGTGAGAATAATGCTTTCTTCAATGTTGGAAGTCAGCTCAGCAGAAGGGTTCTTCAGTCTCAGATCGGGTCTGAAGCAACAATTCTGATGAGCTGGCTCCAGCAGCTGACTGATATAGCCCTAATTGGCTCATCAGTTTCAGCTGTGGAGCTAAGCTCCGCCAATTCAATTGGCATTTCATTGGCCCGTTTTCTTATCTTCAGATGTGATTGGTCGTCTAAAGCACTCCCAAAGTCTGTTTAATAACAGACACACGTTGAAGTTCCCATATGAAGGGAACTATTTATCTATTCTGACAAAAAAATTATAATTAATACACTAATAAATGGGCGTCACGGTGGGCAGTGGGTAGCACGATCGCCTCACAGAAAGAAGGTCGCTGGTTCAAGCCCCGGCTGGGTCATTTGGCATTTCTGTGTGGAGTTTGCATGTTCTCCCTGTGTTTGCGTGGATTTCCTCTGGGTGCTTCGGTTTCCCCACAGTCTAAAGACATGCACTATAGGTGAATTGAATAAGCTAAATTGGCCGTAAATTGTGTGTGTGTGTGTGTGTGTGTGTGTGAGAGAGAATGTAAGAGTGTATGCAGTGCTAAATTTGTGAATTGCGAAGTCCCAGATCGGGGTAATGGGATCCGGCTGCGTAAAACGTATATTGGATAAATTGGTGGTTCATTCTGCTGTGGCGACCCCTGATTATTAAAGGGACTAAGCTGAAAAGATAATGGATGGATGAACACGAAAAGTCCAAAATTGGTGGAAACTATGATTATATTATTAAAAATTATAATTAATTTATAGAACAGCACACAGTAAAAAAACTAAAATTTCGTAAAAAATTTAACTATTAAAAATACATTATAAAATACATTATAAAATACATTAGGGACATAAAAGAAATTTCTAAATTCATTCAATCATTTTCCTTTGGCTTAGTCTCTTATCAAGTCGCCACAGTGGAATGAACTGCTAACTACTCTGGCATATGTGTTACACAGCTGATGCCTTTCTGGGAAACCCAAAATGCCAACTGGCCCAGCCGGGACTCCAACTAGCGACCTTCTTGCTGTGAGGTGACAGTGCTAACCCCTGAGCAACCATGCCGCTTCCAAGTTAGATGTACTAAATCTAACAACATAACTTTGTAACACAGACAAAAATACAACCACAAGCATATGTGGATGAGAAACCAATGCTCATCACAAACAATTTTCCCCACAAACAGAGAAGCATACTAATAAATAGAAGGTGCTCAGTGTCATTTATACAACTACTAAACACCATCATGATAACAATACACATAAAATTATAGTAATGTGCAATAAACCTTATGTATCAATTTTAGATGTAACATAAAACTCTAATGTGCATAACTCAAAAAATTAACTCTCTCTAGCCCTATCTGTGCAGTGTGAAGCGGCTCTCACACTGGACATGAAAAGCTCTGCACTATGAATTCATTCATTTCAATGGCTTGCGATGCACAAGGGCATTTTACATGCACGCCTCGGTCAAAGTTCAAATAGCTCAAAAGCTCTATTCCGATCTATACTGATCTACGCATGAATCTAACATGCTCATCAGAAAAGCAAAATGTCCACTTTGCTACAGTACGTTGCTGTCATGGCAATGCTGTTAAAATGACGCCTCTTGTCGGTGCAATAGCCCAGAGGTTAGTGCGCTGACATATGGTGCTAAAGCGCCCCGGGCATCCCGAGTTCGAATTCTGCCACTGGGACCTTTACCGATCCTACACCCCTCTTTCTCCAACTTCACTTCCTATCAAAGTACTGTCCAGTCGAATAAAGGCAAAACTGCCAAAAAATAATAATAATAATAATAATTAATAATAAATAAATGATGCCTCAACTCTTCAGTCAATACAACTTAACTTTCATTAAAATGTGATTATGTCATTGTCATTATGTCATTAAGTCAGCATTATGTGAGCTATTTGAGTTTTTAAAAAAGTCTTGTAGGATTTCTTTTCGACCAAGTGCATCCAGAATTTCGGTTTTGGCACAGAATTTTCATTTCTGTATATCTCCCCCCCAAAAAACTATAATATTAGAGCTTAAAAAACTGCTAGTGAATTGTCATGGCATGATTTTTACTGCTCAACTGTCCGGACAAAACATCAAGAGCACCACTAAGCAATGTTAAGATGGCAGATTTTAAATTGCGTACCTCCGGACAGCCATTCCCGCAAATACCATTGAGATGAATGGTAATGCTAACGCATAGCTCTCTCTCTCTCCAGGTATTACAAGCCTCCCCGGGCCACCCAGTGAAGTTGGGGTAGATTGAGTAATTTAATGGCCGCTTTGATGGCAGTGAACTGGTGGTGGGTTTCTCCATAGTATAGGTGACAGCTCAAATATATATTCTCCTCATGGCCCTCTCTTCTCGCTCTCTCCCCACCTGTGTCATTCAGTAAAGTGATGACATTTTCATTCTGATGGAAAATGCGCCGGAGCGCTTCTGTCATCTCTCTTGGCCTAAAACAAAGTGTACATAAGTTCAGTTTCCCTATTGCCCCTTTACTCCCTTCCAGTTCTCTCTCGCTCTCCTTCTATTCTCTCCTCGTCCACTCACATTGTTGCGTGGCATGGTGCCCTCTTCAGATAGTTTCTTAAGTGATGGCGACGGGGCAGCTAAAGATGAACCTCTAAAGGCTTTCACATAGATTGCTATAGGCCCGGAGTGCAGGATGCTGGGAAAAATCTTGTGCGGACTCTTTTTTCCTCCTCTTCTCTCTCTAAGTCAAGCGGCAGGGGTCAAACGCTGGGGAAATTTCCGCATGCTAAACAGGCTGGAAGAAGGTCGGACTGTACGTTTTCATACAGTCCAATGAGACGGTCCATCGTGGGTGCAGGAGTTGAGCATTAGCCCCTAAATCAAGGCCTGCTCCATTGCTCCGTTTCCCTGGTCGCTCAACTGCAGCCAGAGGACACGCAAAGACAATAAGGACAAACAGCCAATGGCATGACTGGCGGAAGGGGCGTACTTTATGATTATATGGAAACACTCAGTTGATTAATGCACCCATGCCGTGGATAGGGACAGCTTCTCAAATTTGACATACAGGTTGGTCAGATAAATCGCTCTAGTGTGAGATTTTTGTGTGTGGACACTTTTTTTTTAAACAGGGGTTACACATTGCATCTTCAGAGGGTTATGGCTTTGACATGTGCAGGCTATTTTTTGTATAAATGGTGAGGAATAACGAGACCTGAGATGCGTTTCGTCCTCTTGCAGAGAGCAAATGTCCGTCACCTCATTAGCGTATCTCTCTGCTAAAACATTGTCATATAAAGGTGAGAACGGCCATCTTCACTTCTGTTCATGCCTTGTTAGTGTGCATGTGTGTGTGTGTGTGCTGTTCAAGGACGAGACCTAGTGAGGGTTGAATGTTTTCCCCTTTTCAAGATAAATTTTATTCATAAAACCAGTTTAAATACATCAAAAACCCATAGAAAAATCATACATCTGTATAATTTATGTGGCATTATAAATATTTTTGGTCATACTCACTGTATGTGGATATTGCGAGCATCCAATACGGTCAGGATGGGGGGTTCTACATAAGTAGGAGGCAACTGGCCTGTAAACAGGGTAACCTGGGTACTGTTGGTACATCCTGCCTCAGTACAGGCACTCAACAGCAACTTATGGGGAGTAAAACACACCAACATCTGGATAGAGAGAGGGAAAAAAACATTAACACTCCAGAAAATACTATGAAACCTTGTTGTCAAATACAATTGGAATAGGGCTGCACGATATATCATTTCAGCATCTATATTTTATTGTGTGCATCTGCAATAGTCACATTGCAGGATGTGCAATGTTGAGCCTGGATTAAAGTTTAGTACACTCAGAAAAAAAAGGTACACGGTGGTACAAATAATGTTCCTTTGTAAAAATTGTGTATGAAAATTGAAAATGGTACAGAAAAGACCTCTTATGATACAGTTCTGTGCCTTTTATGGTACAACTGAAATGAAGACACACAATTGCTCTCATATAAAAGGTACAAAAGTGCAGAACAACTCCCCCTTTATTGCATACCTATGAAAATAAATATGACTGGAAAGGCAATATGATTTTATGAATAATTTCCATATTAAAGCAAGAATCATCATTTAAAGGTACAGTTGAAGTCAGAATTATTAGCCCCCTGAATTAATTTTTTGCCCCAATTTTGTTTAACGGAGAGAAGAGTTTTTTCAACACACTTTCTAAACATAATAGTTTTAATAACTCATCTCTTATAACGGATTTATTTTATCTTTGCCATGATGACAGTACATAATATTTGACTAGATATTTTCAAGAACTTCTATACAGCTTAAAGTGACATTTAAAAGGCTTAACTAAGTTAACTAGGCAAGTCTGGAATGGGAAGAATAAAAGCAGAGGGAAATATTTAAAAAAGAAAAAAAAATTCAAAATAATTCTGATTTCAACTGTATACGTTTAAAAAAAACTCAAACATTAATTATCAAGTTATATAATACAATAATACAAAACATCTGGTAAAACATAAACTATAGGTATTGTAAACTAAACATTTAAGGCATTTTAAATAAATGTTTGGCACAAATTTGTTCTGTGTCCTAAGGTACGATTCGACCATAAAAAGGTTACTGCCCCAGTGACAAGGGTTTTGTACATTCTTTGGTACAACATTGTACCGTTTTTTTTTCTGAGAGTGTAGAGTCACAGTTCAGATCACATGTGAGTCACTGTAGTAGAATAGGAGTAAAAGTTTTTGAGGCCTGTTACTGTATGAGGATTTTAAAAGGATTCAGGGATAAGAAATTGTACCATTTGTAACTTTAATAACAATTATTTTACTGAATACTTCTACAATGAGGGCTATGCAGAATTATTTTACAATCGATTATTCAATTACGTGAATACGTTAGACTCCTCAGAAAAATATAAACACCTATTCCATTTGTATCTTTGCACGATTGTATCTACACTTATGCTAAGATTGTTGCGATTTTTTGCAAATACATTCCCCTACAAAATCATCCTTATTGATGGAAAATTATATATTTGTTCTAAATAGCGCTATTGATTAAATTGTATCATATTGCTATGTACCCTATATATAGCAGAAAAACAAAAAAGCGCAATGTTAGATTTTACAATATCTTGCTGCACTAATTTGAAACACACATTAACAAATAAACAAGATTTAATAATAAATAATTGATAAATTAATAAATTTTGTGTTTTTCCTATAAGCAAGACTAAGAGTGCAACAGAAAATCATACTTTGATCCTTAAATATAAAACAAAAAAATGCATTAAAAATCTCCTTAGTTTAATGAGCACCTTGCCCTCCCCCCTCAATTTAATGGACACACTGCTTCCTTAAAACTCTGCAATATATTCATATTTCATCTTCATTCCTAAAATTACCTTAAAATTGTAATCTAAATTGTAATCTGTAGTCCAGCTTCTCTGAATGAATTTTGAATGTGAGTTTACCCTATTCTACAACAGACAAACTACCTCAGATAATGCTATTATGACCTGAAAGCTGCGATCTAAATCTGTCATACCTGCAGAAATTTTCACGTTGTTATGTTGCCCATTGCTATGCCTTCTTTACACATATAGCTTGAATCATCTGTTATATGACTTGTCCTGCGAAACCACAGTCGCAAACACTGCCGCTTCCAAAGCTCCTCTTGAAGAGAAGGAGGATCTCTCCTTGAAGCACCTGAAAGCAGTTTACTGTCAAGGAAGGAGGAATAAAAAGGCGAGATATTCCAAAATCACAGCGGGGCAGCATGGAAGCTGAGCTAAGATATCCTGAAAGAATTGGAATCCCCGGGTTTGCGCGTGGCGGGTGAAAGGGAGGGAACAGCAGCCGCAGCAATGCAGCGCTCCATAGCTCTTATCACATCAGACCTCTGCCTTTACAACGACCCACAATAAATACGGATACCCCACCGAGCAGACTGAAAATAACATCCTGCGCACAATGTGTCTTATGAGAAATGCCCTCAAAGCCTAGGGTCCATTTTCTGCTTCAGCTCGGGGTTGTAATACATATGTAGTCAGGCATATCTTTAGAGAAGCTCAGGCTGATCAAAAGGAAAGAGATGTAAACGGAGGACCCCGGTGTGGAGCCTCTGAAGGTTTTATGGCTCTTTACACAGACTCAACGTGGATATGCGCACAGGTATTTCTCTCCGAGGACATTGACTTCAGATGACCTTAGTTTATGTGGGCTTGCTTGGGACCAGCGGCAGGTGAGTGAAAACAGAGAATGGTTAGGCGCTGCAATAAAATCATATTCGGATACAGGACGCCCCGATGATTACTCTCAGGCAAAGCTATAATTTTCAATCTGGATGTGGAATAAGACCCTGTTCTCACTGATTGTTGGTACTGTTATAAGAACGCAATTGATTTTTTTTTGTACTCGGAAAAACAAGCTGAATGTTGTTTGAATCAAATGAAACATTTGGTTTTGATAAGATAATAAAAAACATGCATTTGCACAAGACATTTAGAAATATGGTCTGGTCAAGCTCAGGCACTGGATTTGGTCTACACAATATTTGACATCCATTGATTACTTATTATTATTATTTATATTCTTTATAGCTAAAACATATGCTGGATAAGTTGGCGGTTCATTCCGCTGTAGCATCCCCTGAGTAATAAAAGGACAAAGCCAAAAAGAAAATTAATGAATGGATCTGGTCAAGCTCATGCACTGGGTTTGGTCTACACAATATTATACATCCATTGATTACTTATTATTATTATTTATATTCTTATCATAGGGCATCCACTGCGTAAAAAAACATATGCTGGATAAGTTGGCGGGTCATTTCGCTGTAGCGATCCCTGATTAATAAAGGGACGAAGCTAAAAAGAAAATGAATGAATGGATCTGGTCAAGCTCAGGCATTGGGTTTGGTCTACACAATATTTGACATCCATTGATTACTTATTATTATTATTATATTATATTCTTATCATAGGGCATCCACTGCGTAAAAAACATATGCTGGATTAGTTGGCGGTTCATTCCGCTGTGGCGACCCCTGACGAACAAAGGGACTAAGTCAAAGAAAAATGAATAAATATTCTATTATCCAATAAAGTCCATTGGTGTTGATAGATGACGGTACTGGTGCTGCTGGGTAGAACTGTGCAATTCCAGTCGGTCGCAGTTCCACATTCTTAAAGCGATAGTTCACACATAAATAAAAATATAAATGGATAACGAAAGTGTTATTTTTATATGTGCTCTAATTGAATGATTATTACATTTATATGAAGAAATTATAAAAACACTGACGGTATGATAATGTATGCTGTCTGGTCAAAAATGTGTGGAAATAATATAGGCAAAAGTTTATTTATGTATACAATATTAAAGACATTTTACCATTTTCCACATTGTATCAAAAAATAATAATAATAACAATAATGATAATAATAATAAAAATATAATAATAATAATAATAACAATAAATAGAGAATCTGTTTGCTAACTGTGCACAGTTATATGTCCAGTTGAATGCAAATAAAGAGATGAGTGAAGCTTCAAACATATTTATATTTAATGTTTCAATGTGTCTTAAAATAAACAAACACAAAAATACAAATTTTTGACAAGGTATGATAAGAAGCATATATTTTATTTAAGAGCAATGTAATTAAAATAATACACATTTTATATAACAAATATATAAAATTATATAAAAATTGTTTTTTTGTTTGATTTAAAAACAATAAATAATATGAACTAGTTATTTATTGTTTGAATCGGTTTGAGTAATGCAGTTTCAAAGTTTCAATATATTTTATATTTGATATCTGATGCACCTGACTACATTTGTGACCTGGTAACTCTCGCCACTCTCACCACCTACGTCGTCGTTCTGCATCTGGACTCACCTTGTATCAGCCACACTGTAAACTTAAGACCATGGGTGGTAGAGCTTTTTCGTACAGTTCAATTAAGTTATAGTTTGGTCTACCCATCAGCATTAACTTTTCAGGACTCACCTTTTTACCGTTGCTTTTAATTTAGGTTGATTCTTTTTGTCAATTTAATCATTCAATTTTTTTGTTCACATTTTATTGTCTTATTGGGGTGTTTTTACTGTTTTTTATTGCTCTGCTTTGTTACTGTTTGCCTTGTTTACCTAGCGCTTTGGGTCTGAGAAAAGCACACTATAAATAAAATGCATTACTAATATTAGATAGATAGATAGATAGATAGATAGATAGATAGATAGATAGATGATAGATAGATAGATAGATAAGATAGATAGATAGATAGATAGATAATGATAGATAGATAGATAGATAGATAGATAGATAGATAGATAGATAGATAGATAGATAGATAGATAGATAGATAGATAGATAGATAGATAGATGAAAATGAAATAAAGGCTCAATGACATAAACTTAAGCATGTTTGTGTGTGTGCGCGTGGTGATACACACTGCTATCTGAAATAGGTACGTGGATCCAGGGACGAGGTTCCGCACTGTATAATCCTGGAAAAGCTCAGAGCTGTTATAGACGATGAGCGGCTCTTCTCCCAAAGCCCACTGGTGCAGCGTGTAGAACTCCAGCAGGCCGTTCACCTCCACTGGAGCAGCCCACCTGAAGACCACCAGACACAAAAACACACAGTCTGAGACCCGACACATCACCCCTGTCCCAGAAACACCCGATCAGAGAGCTGCTGGGCGAGCGTTTCACTCCACCGCTTGACTTTCTGATGGCTAAATTTAGAGCAGAGGACACTGTCTGTATGGGATCAAACAGGACGATCAGAGCTGAAACACAGACAGAAATATGTGCGTTTTTTCCGCTTTGTGCGTGCTTTGTTGTGTTCGTTGAGTATATTTCGGACAAAACTGAACTTTCAAATAAGCGGTGGAGTATGATATTAAGTCATAGCATTTATATTAAGTCACTGAGTAACTATGGTGGTTTTTATTAATAATTGTAGTTTTTTTGCACTGAAAGTTTTAAGAAATTTCAAAAACAAAACCTATGGATTTTAATTACATAATTTTTTTTTTTTGAAAGTTCCTGTGTGTTGTATGAAGTCATTGGCTGCATCCGAAACTGCAAAGTAGGTACTGCATTTGAATTGAAACGTACCACTCTGCTGTCACCACTGTTAGAAAAATATGTTCAATACAGTATGAACGTGAGCAGTATGAATGGAACTCGGACATACATACTGTATGCCATTTTGTCATGATAACATGACCTACCCGCATGAGTTGTGTCCCTTCACTCCTATTCATGAATTCTCTCGCGGGGCATCATGGGATAGCACAGCGTGCATAGGATGCGCACCTCAGAATATCGACGGTAGTAGTAGGAACGTCTCACATACTTTTTCAAATTCTATAAATTCGGACATACTACTCAGCTCGTATGCTGTTTTTAGCATACTATATAGTATGGAAGTATGCGATTTTGGATGCAGCAACTGAGTTTTTTATTTATTTATCTAGGTTGTTTTAGCACAATTGTTGTTTAAAATGTTTATGTTGATTTTAAATAAAATGTAATTAAATTAAATGTAAGTTAATTAAATTAAAATTTAATATAACTGTGTATTTTATGAAGTCACTAAATAACTATTGTTTATTAATAATTTGAATTTTTACATTTAAAATTTTGTTGGTTTTAGTAAATTGTTATGCAAAATGATCTGATTTTAAATTAAATAAAAATGTAATAAATTCAATTAATTGAAATGTAAAAATGTACATAGCCATGAAGTCACCAAGTAACTGTTATAGTTTTTATTAATATTTCGAATTTTAAAATTAGGTTAGCTATTTAGATATTACCTAGATACAATTCGTTTTCACTTGTTGAAATCATTTACATTTACATTTACATTTAGTCATTTAGCAGACGCTTTTATCCAAAGCGACTTACAAATGAGGACAAGGAAGCAATTTACACAACTATAAGAGCAGCAGTGAACAAGCGCTAGACAAGTTTCAGGTGTGTAAAGTCTAAGAAGCAAAACATTAGTAGAAATTTTTTTTTTTTTTTTTTTTGAGAGAGAGAGAGAGAGAGAGAGAGAGAGAGAGAGAGAGAGAGAGAGAGAGAGAGGAGAGAGAGAGAAGAGAGAGAGAGAGAGAGAGAGAGAGAGAGAGAGAGAGAGAGAGAGAGAGAGAGAGAGAGAGAGAGAGAGAGAGAGAGAGAGAGAGAGGGCACAGTTAGTGGTATAGCCAGAGAGGCAATTGCAGATTAGGAGAGAAAGTGGAGACTAAACAGTTGCGTTTTTAGTCGTTTCTTGAAGACAGCAAGTGACTCTGCTGTTCTGATGTAGTTAGGGAGTCATTCCACCAACTGGGCAGATGAATGTACGAGTTAGGGAAAGTGATTCTTCCCTCTTTGGGATGGAACAACGAGGCGACGTTCATTCACAGAACGCAAGTTTTCTGGGGGCACATATATCTGCAGAAGTGAGAGCAGATACGAAGGAGCACAGCTAGAGGTCACTTTGTAAGCAAAACATCAGAGCTTTGAATTTGATGCGGGCAGCAACTGGCAGCCAGTGTAACGGGTGAGTAGCGGAGTGACATGTGCTCTTTTGGGTTCATCAAGACCACTCGTGCTGCTGCGTTCTCAGTTTATGTTAAAATCAGTTTATGTTTTATGCAGTTATTTGTTTATGCAGTTTATTTGTTAACTAAACAAGCATTTAAAATAATATTAACATTAACTTATTCATTCATTGATTTTTCTTTTCGGCTTAGTCATTTTATTAATCTGGGGTCGCCACAGCGGAATGAACCACCAACTTATCCAGCCTTATGTTTAATGAAACGGATGCCCTTCCAGCTGCAACCCATCACTGGGAAACACCCATACACTCTCATTCACAAACATACACTACGACCAATTTAGATTACCCTATTCACCTACAGCAACATGGGGAAAACATACAAACTCCACACAGAACTCCACACTGACCCAGCCGAGGCTCGAACCAGCAACCTTCTACTGTGAGGTTTCTCACTGCGCACCCAACATTAACTTATTTTTAAGCAAAAAAAGGTGAAAGAAAAAAACTTACTTTTTTTTATATTTAATAAAAACACTAATGTCAGTAAAAGTCGACATTAAGTGCCGAGATGATTTTTTTCGCCCCTCCTACAGTATATTTGACTGACACTCAAATAACTATTTATATAAAATATCTCTTATATCTCTGTCAGAAACTGAATGAACACTTAGTCTGCATTTTCAAACACTTTAAACAGTTCAATGACTAGAGGAGACAATGTCCTGCTGAAGTAATGGTGTCAAAACTCCGACATGAGCTTAAATCATCTTTGTTGTTTTAGCAGGGAAATAGGACAGTAACCTCCTGTGTGATGAGAGGAATCATCAAGCCTCTGAGTACAATGAGTTTGACCCGATGTTTCTCCGACCCTCTTTGTTTCCTTAATTTAGTACAGAGCGCAAGAGTCTCCTGGTCCGCACGGAGCAAACACACCCGCAGGTGACCCTTATTCATTATTGTGATTAATTTACTTTAGGCATTAATTAAAATGCATTTTAAATGCAAACGACAGCGGCCATTAAGACGTTTCATTGCATAATTGATATGCGGTAGGTTATATATAATTATATGACATTTTCATCAATTACAATGCTTGAAGAAAGCAAACATTTTTTTTTTTTTTAAGCAAACTGTGGAAATAATGTCAATATTGCATATTAAAAGTAAATAAGAATACAAATAATTGTAAATATGTTTTCAATTTAAAGAAAGAAAATTACTTTTTATTATTATCATTATCATTATTATTATTATTATTATTATTATTATCATTATTATTATTATTATTTTATTATTATTATCATTATTATTATTATTATTATTATTATTACTATGACTACTACTACTACTACATAATTTTGACATTGTAATACATTTTATGGCCTTTTCAATGACAAACAAGAATGGCCATAAGGGTGTTTTCATTCCATAATAGATAAGCTTGGTTATATTATTATTAATATAGGATTATGTACTTATAATACTTATTAAACAAGAAAACTTTATTAGTAGTATATTTGTTTTTGATACACATAAAAAAAATGAATGAATATTAAAAAAAGAAAGACAAAGAAAAAGATATAACAACTTAATAGGCATTATTATTTTAAATAATAATACATAGTAATTATCAACAACAACAACACAACCAATAATAATAATAATAATAATAATAATAATAATAATAATAATAATAATAATAATAATAATAATATTATTATTATTAACAATAAACATAATAATCATTTATTCATTTACTTTTCGACTTTTCAAGTTAGGTTAGCTATTTAGATATTACTTAATACAATACGTTTTCACTTGTTAAAATCAGTTTATGCGTTGTTAACTAAAACAAGCATTTAAAATAAATATTAACATTAATTATTCATCATTGATTTTCTTTTTGGCTTAGTCCCTTTATTAATCTGGGGTCACCACAGCGGAATGAACCGCCAACTTATCCAGAACATCTTTTACGCAGCGGATGCCCTTCCAGCAGCAACCCATCTCTGGGAAACACCTCATTCACACACATACACTACGGCGAATTTAGCCTACCCAATTCACCTGTACCACATGTCTTTGGACTGTGGGGGAAACCAGAGCACCAGAGGAAACCCACATGAATGCAGGGAGAACATGCAAACTTCACACAGAAATGCCAACTGACCCAGCAGAGGCTCGAACCAGTGACCTTCTTGCTGTGAGGCGACAGCACTACCTACTGCGCCACTGCGTCGTAAATATAATAATAAATAAATAAATAAAATAAAATATTAATGATAAACATCACAATAATAAACATAACAACAATACATAATAATAATAATTATTATTATAATAATAATTATCATTATTATTTATTTATTATTTATTCCCCAATTGGGTCTTTTTACATTGTGGGCCTGCACATTTCTATGTATTTTGAAAGAAAATAAATTTCAAAATGTCCTTTATTAAATAAATATCAATATTTTTTATGAACTCTTTTTTAAATGAATCTAAATGATTTTCTCCATTCAGTTTAAACCCATACATTCCATACTTTCATTTCTCTCAAAACAACATCAGCATAATGTTAAATCTTTTTTTTTTCGTTCATATAGCAGCGTAAAGGTGGTGAGGAGTTAATGCTGTACTGAGAGCGTTTTTCCTCTACTCATTTATTCAAGGTGCCGCATACTTTCATGCCGCGTGTTTCTGCTGATATTCGGTTTGTGCATATCCTGCAGTCCGGGGTCTCGCAACCTTTCTCACAGGCAAATCGCAACACAACAAAGAGTATTGAACACATATGATCCTTCACCCTCTCCTATTACGATTCTGCTAACAAGGCAATACCTTTCAAAGGCACTGTATCCACAATTAGACCCTGAGAGAAAAAAAAGGAGGAGAGGGAGAGAGATATCATCTGTAATGTCAAATTACAATGCTGCCTTTCTCTCCTTCTCCCTCTATCATCATTGCAGCTCCTCGTCCTATTCAAATTGAAATATCCAATGGAAATAAAGCAATAACCATTTCCCCCCTCTTGGCGGATGAAGACAATAAATAAGGTGAGTTTCCCTCTGAGGCGCTGCCGTCAGGATAGAGCAGATACATAATGAAGTTATGAAAATCGGTGATGAGACAAATTGGGTCATATACATCTTTTTAATAAATGACTTACAGAGATCACAAGCTCTCCACTGCCATTAATACAGAGGTAGCAGGAGAATAAAAAGAAAGGGCTTGTATTTTTTCCTCTTCAATAGCTGAAATGGGCATAATTGAATGAAGGCTGTTGAGGCAGCTCGTAGATGAGTAAGAGAGTGAGAGAGAGATGTTGCAGCTCAAAAGGGTCAGGGTTTTGCTGGTTAGCTCAGCCCCATCAACCCCTGCTGGTTAATGCTGTAACTACACTGTGAAAAAAAGTCTCTTTTTCTATTGACAAGTATTTAAAACGTCCTGGTTACGTACGTAACCCACGTTCCCCGAATAGGGAACGGAGACGTGTGTCTGTTATTAAACAGACTTTTGGGAGTGCTTTAGACGACCAATCACATCTGAAGATAAGAAAACGGGCCAATGAAATGCCAATTGAATTGGCGGAGCTTAGCTCCACAGCTGAAACTGATGAGCCAATTAGGGCTATATCAGTCAGCTGCTGGAGCCAGCTCATCAGAATTTGCCTGCTGAAGAGCCGATCGCTCAGCTCCCAGCTGGAGACTCAGGTGCTGTGGCAGTGGAGACACACGTCTCCGTTCCCTATTCGGGGAACGTGGGTTACGTACGTAACCAGGACGTTCCCCTTCATATGGGAACTTCAACGTGTGTCTGTTATTAAACAGACTTTTGGGAGACTGTATGGAAAGCGCCACAGCAGCTAAGCCTGTCGCGTCTCTGATGTGTAGTTTGCCAAGCCAAAGCGTGAGCGCACTGACATCACCAAGAGCGCAACCTTCCAACGTCCCCTAGGCCCAACATATTACCATTACATGGGAATAAAAGTTTTAAATCAGGGGTCGTAAGTGTGCTTTTACCTAGCTAATATAGACTAGGGATTTTGGAAATACGACAGTACGTTGGGGAAAGCGTGCCAGTCCCCGAAGGGGGAGGACGCAGCGGAGACCACCTGCTACCCTAAAAGGGGAGACCTGATTGGTAAGGAGACATATGGACTAGCCCTAATGAGGGGGAGTGCTACATATGATAAGCTGGTTAGCGGTTTAGGGAAGACACGGGACCGCCTAATAAGGGGGAACACACCGTGGTAATAATGCATATGACATCACCAAATGGGGATGCACATAGCTGGCACCGATCCTCAATATGCGTGTAGACATAATGGGCATACCAACCGCACACTGAGCCATGCACTCGACTCCTCCGCTGAGTCGATGCTGGGGGCCTCGGAGGAATTCTCTAGGGTTCGCCTGGGAAGGGAAACTTACTAGTAGAATAGGAAAAAGCGCACGCATCTCCGGTTTAGGGAGCCTGGCGCAGCAAGCGTTTGTGACACCGAGCTTAATTCTCCCCCGATTGATTGGGATTTCCCAATAACCGGGAGAAAACTGCTCCACTCGGAGGTTATAAAACCTCGCAAATGTGTTAGGTGTCGCCCAACCCGCAGCTCTGCAGATATCTGTGAGAGAGGCGCCGCGTGCTAACGCCAATGAGGAAGCGACACCTCTAGTGGAGTGCGCTCTCACGTTAGGAGGGCGCGGCTCGCCCTGGCATTGATAAGCGAGGGCGATGGCATCAACTAACCAGTGGGCCAACCTCTGTTTTGACACGGCACTTCCCTTCTGCCGGCCACCATAACAGATAAAGAGCTGTTCACATGATCTTACATTTTGCGTTCGTTCCACGTAAAGGCGCAAGGCGCGAACGGGACAAAGCAGTGAGTTTGGGCTGAGCCTGCCTCCTCCGCAGGCAGCGCTTGCAGGTTCACCACCTGATCTATAAATGGGGGTGGTAGGAACCTTGGGCACATAGCCAGGTCGGGGTCTCAGGACAACGTGAGAGTAACCCGGCCCGAATTCAAGGCACGATTCGCTGACCGAAAATGCCTCCAGATCCCCAACTCTCTTGAATGGCGCCAATGCGATCAGCAGAGCTGTCATAATGACAGAATACAGAATCGAGTGGCTAAAACAGATCTCTCTGCAGCCACCAGGACTAAAGAGAGATCCAAGAGGGCATGAGAGGGGGGCGGGATGATTTAATCGCCGCGCGCCTCTGAGGAATCGGATGATTAGATCATGCTTCCCGAGCGTGTTGCCATCCACCGCGTCATGATGAGCGGAGATGCCGCCACGTAAACCTTCAGTGTGGAGGGTGACAGCCTACGCTCCAGCTTATCCTGAAGGAAGGATAACACAATGCTAATCCGGCAAGTTCGGGGGTCTTCTCGGGGAGAAGCGCACCACTCAGAGAATAGACTCCACTTCAGGGCGTAGGCATGCCTCGTAGAGGGTGCTCTAGCCTGAGTGATGGTGTTAAGTACCGCGGGCGGTAAGTCACCAAAGTCCTCCGCGCTCCGTCTATGGACCACACGTGGAGGTTCCAGAGATCTGGGCGTGGGTGCCAGATGGTGCCCCGTCCCTGAGAGAGGAGGTCCTCCCTTAGGGGAATGCGCCAAGGAGGGGCCGCCGCGAGGAGTGTGAGCTCCGAAACCCAGGTCCGGTTGGGCCAGAGGGGCGCAACAAACAAGACCTGCTCCTCGTCCTCCCTGACTTTGCACAAAGTTTGTGCGATTAGGCTCACTGGGGGAAACGCATATTTGCGCGTGCCCGATGGCCAGCTGTGAGCCAGTGCATCCGTGCCGAGGGGGGCCTCGGTCAGGGAATAAAACAGCTGGCAATGTGCGTTCTCGGTGGAAGCAACAGATCGATCTGGGGCTTCCCCAAAGCGCGCCCATATCAGCTGGACCGAATCGGGGGTGGAGTCTCCACTCTCCTCGGGACACTAGCTGCCGTGAGAGCGCATAGGCTGCACGGTTGAGCTCGCCCGGGATGTGAATGGCACACAGTGATTTCAGCCGCGTGTGACTCCAAAGGAGCAGACGGCGAGCGAGCTGAGGCATGCGGCGAGAGCGCATACCCTCCATATGGTTGATATAAGCCACCGCCGCCATGCTGTCCGTCCTGACCAGCATGTGTTTCTGCTCCAACACCGGAAAAAAGCGGCGGAGAGCCAGATACACTGCCAACAGCTCCAGGCAGTTGATATGCCAATGCAGGCGGGGTCCGGACCACGAACCCGCGGCTGCATGCTCGTTGCACACGGCCCCCCAGCCCGTGCTGGAGGCATGTGTCATTACGACAACATGCCTGGATACTAGCCCTAGGGGCACTCCGGCCCGTAGAAAAGCCAGATCCGTCCAGGGGCTGAGGGTGCGGAGACACAGCAGAGTGATGTTCACCCGGTGCGTACCCGCGCGCCATGCCCGTCTGGGGACTCGATCGCGAAGCCAATGCTGAAGTGGTCTCATATGAAGCAAACCGAGCGGCGAGACCGCGGCTGCGGATGCCATATGCCCCAGGAGCCCCTGAAAACATTTCAGTGGGACCACTATTTTCCTGTGGAGCTCGTTACACAGGAAAGCATTAGCCTGGCGCGCTCCTCGGAGAGGCGCGCAACCATAGCAACCGAATCCAGCTCCAGCCCGAGGTAAGAGATCCTCTGCACAGGGCAAAGTTTGCTCTTCTCTCGGTTGACCTGAAACCCCAACTGGTCGAGGTGCCGAAGCACTTTGACTCTGTGCATAATCAACTGATCGCGAGAGGAGGCTAAAATGAGCCAGTCATCGAGATAGTTGAGTGTGCGGATGCCCGCAAGCCGCAGTGGCGCAGAGCACCCTCCGCGAGCTTGGTGAAAACCCGCGGAGACAGAGAGAGCCCGAAGGGGAGGACTTTGTACTGCCACGCTCGTCCTTCGAACGCAAACCGGAGAAAAGGGCGGTGGCGTGGAAGAATAGAGACATGAAAATACGCGTCCTTCAGGTCTATGGCTGCAGACCAATCCTGAGGACGGACGCTCTGAAGCAAGCGTTTCTGCGTGAGCATTCTGAAAGCATTTAGTGTAAATGACAGTTCAGTCTGCGCAGATCTAGGATTGGTCTTAACCCCCCCGCTCTTTTTTGGGCACGATGAAATACGGGCTGTAGAACCCGGACTCCATCTCGGCTGGAGGGACCTGCTCGATTGCGTCCTTCGCCAGGAGGACCGCAATCTCCTCTCGCAAGACAGGGGCGCTCACGGGGATCACCCTCGTGAAAAGGACACCCGTGAACTTGGGAGGGCGAATAGCGAACTGAATCGCATAGCCGAGTCTGACCGTCCGTATGAGCCACCGCGATGCGCTGGGCAGCGCTAACCAGGCTGGCAGAGCGCGCGCTAATGGCACCATCGGAGCGATCACTGACGTGCCAGCGGAGGGGCAGCTCGGGATGGGAGTGCTCATCCCGGGAAGCGGTGCGTCCCGGGGAAGAGCTGAAAATAAGAGAATTTCTCTTACCTTCCTCCCTGGATCCCGCGGTGAGGCCAGAGTGAGAGAAAGGAGTCCGTCCTGCTGCACTCTGAGGGCCTGAGGCGAAGGGTCCCGGTGCTGCGAGCTGAAAGGCGGAGCGTCCCAGACTGGCAGTACTCGGGCTCGCGCATCCGGAGAGAGAGGAAACTGCTCTTTTGGAAATTTGGTTGCCGCCAGCCCAGGGGCCGGCAGCGAGGAGTTTAAAGTCGTTGTGGACTGATTTAATAATCCTCGGCCCCCCACCGAGGAAAGAGCAGGTCCCCTCTTTTCCGAATGGCCCGTCCCAGGAACGCTTCGCGGTCCGTTTACTGGACTTAGCGGCGCCCTGGGGCGGGGGCGTTGCAGTCCCGCGGGAGGCTCGGCATTGCCGCCTGGCCGGAGGCGGGCAGCGAAAGCGGAGCAGATGAAGCCGCGGGTGGACGCCCTCGGCGAAGAGCAACCGCAGCGGAAGGGGCAGCGGGAGGAGCAGTTTTTTGAGCCCGCTGATAGATGACCTCACCCCTCGCCTTGGACTGCTTTTCACCGCGGAGAATTCCTGGGTGAACTCCCCGACGGTGTCGCCGAAAAGGCCAGCCTGGGATACGGGAGCGTTAAGAAAGCAAGCTTTGTCAACGTCTCTCATATAGCCAAGCTCAGCCAGGGGTGGCATTCCTGGACCACTAATGTGGCCATCGTCTTCCCCAGGGCACGAGCAGCCGATTTAATAGTCATGAGAGCATAATCGGTTGCCGTGCGGAGCTCATGCAGCAAGCCTGGGGGAGAACCGCCCTCCTGCATCTTGGCCAGCTTCTCGGCTTGGTAGCGTTGATAGGTGGCCATAGCGTGCAGAGCGGAGGTGGCCTGGCCCGCAGCAGTGCAGGCTCTGGCCGTGAGAGACTCAGATAACCTGCACGCTTTGGAAGGGAGTGAGGGCGGACCTCTCCGAGTGGAGCAGCTCTGCGGACAGAGCACGCTCCGCCCGGGGAATCGCCTCATAACCCCTGGCCGCTCCGTCATCGAGGGAGGTGAGAGCAGGAGCGCACGAGGACCGGGCAGAAAAAGGTGCCCTCCATGCCTGCGTGAGCTCTCTGTGTACCTTCGGGAAGAAGGGGACGGGGGGTCTAAAAGGCTTCGCCTTCTTCACCCCCACGTAACACCCATCTAAGCGGTCCGGCCGCGGTTCTGGGGGACAAGCCATCTCCAGTCCCACGGCCGAAGCAGCCCGGAATAACACGGCTAACATGTCCGACTCCAGATCCGAAACCTCACTGATAACCCCGGAGGGTGGCAGGGGGTCCGGATCTTCATCAGAGCATGTCAGCCCGCCCTCCGATGCAGCGATGGACATCACGTCCCCGGTGTCATCTAATGAGAGCGCGGCCAACCCAGAGGATGGACCAGCGCTAACACTCGAAGCAGAAACAGAGCGCACTGACGAGGAGCGAGGGGTCCGCGGGCCCGAAGGCGACGGATTAGCCCCCACTGTAACCCTCAGGCCTGCCCGAGTGCTAACCGCTTGGCGGGGAGCAGCAGGGGTGACTTGCCCTAATAAAAGAGCTCGCCGCGACCTCAGTTGCGCAACAGTCAAGCCATCGCAATGCGGGCAAGAACTGTCCGCGAGCACCGCATCAACATGTTGGACCCCCAAGCATGTGACGCAGTACTCGTGCCTGTCATCCGGGGAGAGGAAACCACCGCATCCAGAAACGCACGGTCGAAACGACATCTTTAAAAAGACGCGCTGCACGACCGTGTGCTCTCTTAGGGAATTCTGCTCTTTTAACAAACTGCTCTTTCAGGTCACCAGCGAAATGCCAAGGGGACGGGAAACCCAGCTCGACCGCCGCTAGAACGTCTTCCCTCGCACTGGTGAGAATAATGCTTTCTTCAATGTTGGAAGTCAGCTCAGCAGAAGGGTTCTTCAGTCTCAGATCGGGTCTGAAGCAACAATTCTGATGAGCTGGCTCCAGCAGCTGACTGATATAGCCCTAATTGGCTCATCAGTTTCAGCTGTGGAGCTAAGCTCCGCCAATTCAATTGGCATTTCATTGGCCCGTTTTCTTATCTTCAGATGTGATTGGTCGTCTAAAGCACTCCCAAAAGTCTGTTTAATAACAGACACACGTTGAAGTTCCCATATGAAGGGGAACTATTTATCTATTCTGACAAAAAAATTATAATTAATACACTAATAAATGGGCGTCACGGTGGGGCAGTGGGTAGCACGATCGCCTCACAGAAAGAAGGTCGCTGGTTCAAGCCCCGGCTGGGTCATTTGGCATTTCTGTGTGGAGTTTGCATGTTCTCCCTGTGTTTGCGTGGATTTCCTCTGGGTGCTTCGGTTTCCCCCACAGTCTAAAGACATGCACTATAGGTGAATTGAATAAGCTAAATTGGCCGTAAATTGTGTGTGTGTGTGTGTGTGTGTGTGTGAGAGAGAATGTAAGAGTGTATGCAGTGCTAAATTTGTGAATTGCGAAGTCCCAGATCGGGGTAATGGATCCGGCTGCGTAAAACGTATATTGGATAAATTGGTGGTTCATTCTGCTGTGGCGACCCCTGATTATTAAAGGGACTAAGCTGAAAAGATAATGGATGGATGAACACGAAAAGTCCAAAATTGGTGGAAACTATGATTATATTATTAAAAATTATAATTAATTTATAGAACAGCACACAGTAAAAAAACTAAAATTTTCGTAAAAAATTTAACTATTAAAAATACATTATAAAATACATTATAAAATACATTAGGGACATAAAAGAAATTTCTAAATTCATTCAATCATTTTCCTTTGGCTTAGTCTCTTATCAAGTCGCCACAGTGGAATGAACTGCTAACTACTCTGGCATATGTGTTACACAGCTGATGCCTTTCTGGGAAACCCAAAAATGCCAACTGGCCCAGCCGGGACTCCAACTAGCGACCTTCTTGCTGTGAGGTGACAGTGCTAACCCCTGAGCAACCATGCCGCTTCCAAGTTAGATGTACTAAAATCTAACAACATAACTTTGTAACACAGACAAAAATACAACCACAAGCATATGTGGATGAGAAACCAATGCTCATCACAAACAATTTTCCCCACAAACAGAGAAGCATACTAATAAATAGAAGGTGCTCAGTGTCATTTATACAACTACTAAACACCATCATGATAACAATACACATAAAATTATAGTAATGTGCAATAAACCTTATGTATCAATTTTAGATGTAACATAAAACTCTAATGTGCATAACTCAAAAAATTAACTCTCTCTAGCCCTATCTGTGCAGTGTGAAGCGGCTCTCACACTGGACATGAAAAGCTCTGCACTATGAAATTCATTCATTTCAATGGCTTGCGATGCACAAGGGCATTTTACATGCACGCCTCGGTCAAAGTTCAAAATAGCTCAAAAGCTCTATTCCGATCTATACTGATCTACGCATGAATCTAACATGCTCATCAGAAAAGCAAAATGTCCACTTTGCTACAGTACGTTGCTGTCATGGCAATGCTGTTAAAATGACGCCTCTTGTCGGTGCAATAGCCCAGAGGTTAGTGCGCTGACATATGGTGCTAAAGCGCCCCGGGCATCCCGAGTTCGAATTCTGACACTGGGACCTTTACCGATCCTACACCCCTCTTTCTCCAACTTCACTTCCTATCAAAGTACTGTCCAGTCGAATAAAGGCAAAACTGCCAAAAAAATAATAATAATAATAATAATTAATAATAAAATAAATGATGCCTCAACTCTTTCAGTCAATACAACTTAACTTTCATTAAAATGTGATTATGTCATTGTCATTATGTCATTAAGTCAGCATTATGTGAGCTATTGAGTTTTTAAAAAAGTCTTGTAGGATTTCTTTTCGACCAAGTGCATCCAGAATTTTCGGTTTTGGCACAGAATTTTCATTTCTGTATATCTCCCCCCAAAAAACTATAATATTAGAGCTTAAAAAACTGCTAGTGAATTGTCATGGCATGATTTTTACTGCTCAACTGTCCGGACAAAACATCAAGAGCACCACTAAGCAATGTTAAGATGGCAGATTTTAAATTGCGTACCTCCGGACAGCCATTCCCGCAAATACCATTGAGATGAATGGTAATGCTAACGCATAGCTCTCTCTCTCTCCAGGTATTACAAGCCTCCCCGGGCCACCCAGTGAAGTTGGGGTAGATTGAGTAATTTAATGGCCGCTTTTGATGGCAGTGAACTGGTGGTGGGTTTCTCCATAGTATAGGTGACAGCTCAAATATATATTCTCCTCATGGCCCTCTCTTCTCGCTCTCTCCCCACCTGTGATCATTCAGTAAAGTGATGACATTTTCATTCTGATGGAAAATGCGCCGGAGCGCTTCTGTCATCTCTCTTGGCCTAAAACAAAGTGTACATAAGTTCAGTTTCCCTATTGCCCCTTTACTCCCTTCCAGTTCTCTCTCGCTCTCCTTCTATTCTCTCCTCGTCCACTCACATTGTTGCGTGGCATGGTGCCCTCTTCAGATAGTTCTTAAGTGATGGCGACGGGGCAGCTAAAGATGAACCTCTAAAGGCTTTCACATAGATTGCTATAGGCCCGGAGTGCAGGATGCTGGGAAAAATCTTGTGCGGACTCTTTTTTTCCTCCTCTTCTCTCTCTAAGTCAAGCGGCAGGGGTCAAACGCTGGGGAAATTTCCGCATGCTAAACAGGCTGGAAGAAGGTCGGACTGTACGTTTTCATACAGTCCAATGAGACGGTCCATCGTGGGTGCAGGAGTTGAGCATTAGCCCCTAAATCAAGGCCTGCTCCATTGCTCCGTTTCCCTGGTCGCTCAACTGCAGCCAGAGGACACGCAAAGACAATAAGGACAAACAGCCAATGGCATGACTGGCGGAAGGGGCGTACTTTATGATTATATGGAAAACACTCAGTTGATTAATGCACCCATGCCGTGGATAGGGACAGCTTCTCAAATTTGACATACAGGTTGGTCAGATAAATCGCTCTAGTGTGAGATTTTTGTGGTGGACACTTTTTTTTTAAACAGGGGTTACACATTGCATCTTCAGAGGGTTATGGCTTTGACATGTGCAGGCTATTTTTTGTATAATGGTGAGGAATAACGAGACCTGAGATGCGTTTCGTCCTCTTGCAGAGAGCAAATGTCCGTCACCTCATTAGCGTATCTCTCTGATAAAACATTGTCATATAAAAGGTGAGAACGGCCATCTTCACTTCTGTTCATGCCTTGTTAGTGTGCATGTGTGTGTGTGTGTGCTGTTCAAGGACGAGACCTAGTGAGGGTTGAATGTTTTCCCCTTTTCAAGATAAATTTTATTCATAAAACCAGTTTAAATACATAAAAAACCCATAGAAAAATCCATACATCTGTATAATTTATGTGGCATTATAAATATTTTTGGTCATACTCACTGTATGTGGATATTGCGAGCATCCAATACGGTCAGGATGGGGGGTTCTACATAAGTAGGAGGCAACTGGCCTGTAAACAGGGTAACCTGGGTACTGTTGGTACATCCTGCCTCAGTACAGGCACTCAACAGCAACTTATGGGGAGTAAACACACCAACATCTGGATAGAGAGAGGGAAAAAAACATTAACACTCCAGAAAATACTATGAAACCTTGTTGTCAAATACAATTTGGAATAGGGCTGCACGATATATCATTTCAGCATCTATATTTTATTGTGTGCATCTGCAATAGTCACATTGCAGGATGTGCAATGTTGAGCCTGGATTAAAGTTTAGTACACTCAGAAAAAAAGGTACACGGTGGTACAAATAATGTTCCTTTGTAAAAATTGTGTATGAAAATTGAAAATGGTACAGAAAAGACCTCTTATGATACAGTTCTGTGCCTTTTATGGTACAACTGAAATGAAGACACACAATTGCTCTCATATAAAAGGTACAAAAGTGCAGAACAACTCCCCCTTTATTGCAATACCTATGAAAATAAATATGACTGGAAAGGCAATATGATTTTATGAATAATTTCCATATTAAAGCAAGAATCATCATTTAAAGGTACAGTTGAAGTCAGAATTATTAGCCCCCTGAATTATTTTTTGCCCCAATTTTTGTTTAACGGAGAGAAGAGTTTTTTCAACACATTTCTAAACATAATAGTTTTAATAACTCATCTCTTATAACGGATTTATTTTATCTTTGCCATGATGACAGTACATAATATTTGACTAGATATTTTTCAAGACACTTCTATACAGCTTAAAGTGACATTTAAAAGGCTTAACTAAGTTAACTAGGCAAGTCTGGAATGGGAAGAATAAAAGCAGAGGGAAATATTTAAAAAAGAAAAAAAAATTCAAATAATTCTGATTTCAACTGTATACGTTTAAAAAAAACTCAAACATTAATTATCAAGTTATATAATACAATAATACAAAACATCTGGTAAAACATAAAACTATAGGTATTGTAAACTAAACATTTAAGGCATTTTAAATAAATGTTTGGCACAAATTTGTTTCTGTGTCCTAAGGTACGATTCTGACCCATAAAAAGGTACTGCCCCAGTGACAAGGGTTTGTACATTCTTTGGTACAACATTGTACCGTTTTTTTTTCTGAGAGTGTAGGAGTCACAGTTCAGATCACATGTGAGTCACTGTAGTAGAATAGGAGTAAAAGTTTTTGAGGCCTGTTACTGTATGAGGATTTTAAAAGGATTCAGGGATAAGAAATTGTACCATTTGTAACTTTAATAACAATTTATTTTACTGAATACTTCTACAATGAGGGCTATGCAGAATTATTTTACAATCGATTATTCAATTACGTGAATACTGTTAGACTCCTCAGAAAAATATAAACACTATTCCATTTGTATCTTTTGCACGATTGTATCTACACTTATGCTAAGATTGTTTGCGATTTTTTGCAAATACATTCCCCTACAAAATCATCCTTATTGATGGAAAATTATATATTTGTTCTAAATAGCGCTATTGATTAAATTGTATTCATATTGCTATGTACCCTATATATAGCAGAAAAACAAAAAAGCGCAATGTTAGATTTTACAATATCTTGCTGCCCTAATTTGAAACACACATTAACAAATAAACAAGATTTAATAATAAATAATTGATAAATTAATAAATTTTGTGTTTTTCCTATAAGCAAGACTAAGAGTGCAACAGAAAATCATACTTTGATCCTTAAATATAAAACAAAAAATGCATTAAAAATCTCCTTAGTTTAATGAGCACCTGCCCTCCCCCCTCAATTTAAATGGACACACTGCTTCCTTAAAACTCTGCAATATATTCATATTTCATCTTTCATTCCTAAAATTACCTTAAAATTGTAATCTAAATTGTAATCTGTAGTCCAGCTTCTCTGAATGAATTTTGAATGTGAGTTTACCCTATTCTACAACAGACAAACTACCTCAGATAATGCTATTATGACCTGAAAGCTGCGATCTAAATCTGTCATACTGCAGAATTTTCACGTTGTTATGTTGCCCATTGCTATGCCTTCTTTACACATATAGCTGAAATCATCTGTTAATGACTTGTCCTGCGAAACCACAGTCGCAAACACTGCCGCTTCCAAAGCTCCTCTTGAAGAGAAGGAGGATCTCTCCTTGAAGCACCTGAAAGCAGTTTACTGTCAAGGAAGGAGGAATAAAAAGGCGAGATATTCCAAAATCACAGCGGGGGCAGCATGGAAGCTGAGCTAAGATATCCTGAAAGAAATTGGAATCCCCGGGTTTGCGCGTGGCGGGTGAAAGGGAGGGAACAGCAGCCGCAGCAATGCAGCGCTCCATAGCTTCTTATCACATCAGACCTCTGCCTTTACAACGACCCACAATAAATACGGGATACCCCACCGAGCAGACTGAAAATAACATCCTGCCGCACAATGTGTCTTATGAGAAATGCCCTCAAAGCCTAGGGTCCATTTTCTGCTTCAGCTCGGGGTTGTAATACATATGTAGTCAGGCATATCTTTAGAGAAGCTCAGGCTGATCAAAAGGAAAGAGATGTAAACGGAGACCCCGGTGTGGAGCCTCTGAAGGTTTTATGGCTCTTTACACAGACTCAACGTGATATGCGCACAGGTATTTCTCTCCGAGGACATTGACTTCAGAATGACCTTAGTTTATGTGGGCTTGCTTGGGACCAGCGGCAGGTGAGTGAAAACAGAGAATGGTTAGGCGCTGCAATAAAATCATATTCGGATACATGGACGCCCCGATGATTACTCTCAGGCAAAGCTATAATTTTCAATCTGGATGTGGAATAAGACCCTGTTCTCACTGATTTGTTGGTACTGGTATAAGAACGCAATTGATTTTTTTTTGTACTCGGAAAAACAAGCTGAATGTTGTTTTGAATCAAATGAAACATTTGGTTTTGATAAGATAATAAAAAACATGCATTTGCACAAGACATTTAGAAATATGGTCTGGTCAAGCTCAGGCACTGGATTTGGTCTACACAATATTTGACATCCATTGATTACTTATTATTATTATTTATATTCTTTATAGCTAAAACATATGCTGGATAAGTTGGCGGTTCATTCCGCTGTAGCATCCCCTGAGTAATAAAAGGACAAAGCCAAAAAGAAAATTAATGAATGGATCTGGTCAAGCTCATGCACTGGGTTTGGTCTACACAATATTATACATCCATTGATTACTTATTATTATTATTATTTATATTCTTATCATAGGGCATCCACTGCGTAAAAAAACATATGCTGGATAAGTTGGCGGGTCATTTCGCTGTAGCGATCCCTGATTAATAAAGGGACGAAGCTAAAAAGAAAATGAATGAATGGATCTGGTCAAGCTCAGGCATTGGGTTTGGTCTACACAATATTTGACATCCATTGATTACTTATTATTATTATTATTATTTATATTCTTATCATAGGGCATCCACTGCGTAAAAAACATATGCTGGATTAGTTGGCGGTTCATTCCGCTGTGGCGACCCCTGACGAACAAAGGGACTAAGTCAAAGAAAAATGAATAAATATTCTTATTATCCAATAAAGTCCATTGGTGTTGATAGATGACGGTACTGGTGCTGCTGGGTAGAACTGTGCAATTCCAGTCGGTCGCAGTTCCACATTCTTAAAGCGATAGTTCACACATAAATAAAAATTACTTTACTCTCTCTCAGGTGGTTTATGAGTTTCTTTCTTCTGTTGAACACAAGAGGAGATATTTTGAAGAATGCTTGCATGACAGTTGACATAAAACAAAAGGACCAGGCTTCATACAACAGATACTGTTCAGGAATCTTACGATCAGCCCCAATATCGGTTTGGGATTTGGGGCTGATCGTAGGGAAATCCCTAACATTTTTGATACATAATGGTGTTAAATTATTTTTTGTGTATTGATATTAATGTATTTTTACAGTATATAAAAACACTATTAATCACTTTTCTCACCTGTAATGGTTTGCTCTAATTTAATCCAACATTTTAGAAATTTAGAGAAAAAAGAATAGATATTTGGTAGTGTTTTTGCAACAATATGTTCTTTCCATGATGATAATATCATTAGGTGATTAACAATGATAATAACATTAGGGATGGTTTTTATATCCATTGAAGTGATCATATCAAGATTATAAAATGACTATATTTGATAAAAGCACAGTACTTTTTCATATTTTATTAATTGAGGAATTATATAAAAGAAAAATACATTGCTGTTTTCACAAAATAGAAATAGAAAGCAGTATACCTGTTTTCACAATTGATATTAATCAGATGTTAAATAACAATACATTTACATTTACATTTAGTCATTTAGCAGACGCTTTTATCCAAAGCGACTTACAAATGAGGACAAGGAAGCAATTTACACAACTATAAGAGCAGCAGTGAACAAGTGCTATAGACAAGTTTCAGGTGTGTAAAGTCTAAGAAGCAAAGCATTAGAATTTTATTTTTTTTTTTTTTTGAGAGAGAGAGAGAGAGAGAGAGTACAGTTAGTGGTATAGCCAGAGAGGCAGTTAAGATTAGGAAGGAAAGTGGAGACTAAACAGTTGAGTTTTTAGTCGTTTCTTGAAGACAGCAAGTGACTCTGCTGTTCTGATGTAGTAAGGGAGTTCATTCCACCAACTGGGCAGATTGAATGCGAGAGTTCAAATGACAAATATAATAATGACATACAGGTGAAGTCAGAATTATTAAACCCTCTGAATTATTAGCCCCCCTGTTCATTTTTTCCCCCAATTTCTGTTTAACGGAGAGATTTTTTTCAACTCATTTCTAAACATAATAGTTTTAATAACTCATTTCTAATAACTGATTTATTTTATCTTTGCTTTAATGACAGTAAATAATATTTGACTAAGTATTTTTCAAGACATTTCTATACAGCTTAAAGCGACATTTAAAGGCTTAACTAAGTTAATTAGGTTAACTAGGCAGGTTAGGGTAATTAGGCAAGTTATTGTATAATGATGGTTTGTTCTGTAGACTATAGAAAAAAATATAGCTTGAAGGGACTAATAATTTTGACCTTAAAATGGTTTTTAATAAATTTAAAACTGCCTTTATTCTAGCCGAAATAAAACAAATAAGACTTTCTCCAGAAGAAAAAATATTATCAGACATACTGTGAAAATTTCCCTGCTTTGGGAAATATTTAAAAAAAGAAAATAAATTCAAAAGGGGTTTAATAATTTGGATTTCAATTGTTTTTAAAAAAGAAAATGATAATAGTAATAATGTGTTCCACAATATTTCTGTTTTAATTTAAATCCAATTAAAAATGTAGCTCTAGTGATCATAAGCCATATTTATGATACGTGAATATATAAGGACAATAAGGACATGTAAAATATAATGAATATTTATATTAGTCACAAGGTTTATTGGGTGCTTATGAGCTTCATTCAATCCAGTCATGGAAGTCTATATGTGTGTGTGTGTGTGTGTGTGTAGTAGAGTGCTGACATTCTGAATGATTCATCTCAGAGAGAATATACCTGTCCTGAGTGTAAATTGGCCTTTGGGGGGCTCCATATCATTTAGGCATGCTTCTCACCCCGGGTCAAACGGTGGCTGGAGCATTGGAGCCTTTTAATAAAACATCTCACAATGTTCATGCATTACCGCCAAGAGCAGGGGCTGCCGCTACTCACAAAAAGAGCACACAGGGAATAGAAAAAAAGAGAAAACAAACAACAAACAATGGCTGGCTGTTGGCCCTGTCTCCACTGGTAAGATGAAATACAGTAATACAAGTGAAGCTCTTTAGAGCCGGGCATCTGCTCCACCTATTCACTGCAGAATTTGATTAAATCAAGAGGAACATGGACAGCCATTCCCCTAGTTCATATCTGGCTCCTACAACCACTATTCACTTTGAATGCCTTTTTTTGCATTTTTTTATTAAAGCCAACATTCATTAATTTTTTTTTTTCGGCTTAGTCCTTTTATTAATCAGGGGTCACCACAGCAGAATGAACCGCCAACTTATGCAGCATATGTTTTACGCAACGGATGCCCTTCCAGCCGCAACCCAGCACTGGGAAACACCCATACACGCTTGAATTTACACATACACTACGGCCAATTTAGCTTATTCAGTTCACCTATACCACATGTCTTTGGACTGTGGGGGAAACCGGAGCACCCGGAGGAAACCCACGCAAACACAGGGAGAACATGCAAACTCCACACAGAAATGTCAACTGATCCAGCTGGGGCCAACCTTCTTGAACTACCAACAATCAAGAATACATAATAATATAGTGTCATGGCTTTTCAATCAATAAATGCCATCATAATGAAAGGCATTAGGGCAAAAACAGCCACGAACATAACAAAAAGGTAGTGAATTTTCCCAGAGTGTATTGTTGAGTTTTGAAAATTTCCAAAGCATTTTCCCAAAATATGTGTCAAAGTAAGATTTGTCACCAAAAATCATTCTATTTGCTGAAACACAGAGAAACGTGTGGCAACTTTAAGTCTCCAAATCACCCCAGAGCGGATGAAAACATCCCCAAAAGCACACAAGGGCTAATATCAATTTCAAGTGGTGCTGTAAAAAGCAGCAGAACTTCTTATCAAAGTGTTTTGAGCTGAAAATCATCCATAATCTTCACTTATTACTAACCTGTTTGACTTTATTTCTTTCAGACATCTACACAAGCCCTTAGATTTACCAAAAATGCTCATTTTGTTAGATGTCACCATTGCGGTGAACAGTGTTTGCTTTACTAGTTAGTTTCTCTGTGGTTGCCATAAGTATGTGTTATGAGAGGAGAGATGATCAGATGATGTCATCACGAAGTGGTTTGATTCACTGATTCATCTTGCCAGTGGACTTATTCTCAGGTTACGATGACAATGTGGTATTGATTATTGTTTATTGATAATAGTAACCCTGTGGTTCTACAGAATAAGACTCAGCTGTTCTATGAAAACATCTTAAGAACCTGATCCACTCCAAACACACACATATCAAGAGTGATTCTCAACAATGGTGACATATTCCTTGCAGCAATGCATGCTGGGAGCCTGAGATGAGTTTTGTATGATGATCCCAGCATGCACTACAGCATGAAGCATGTCACCATTGTTGAGATTCATATGCTGATTTTCGATGTCTGTGTGTTTCTAAAGTGACACAGATGTTCAAAACCTAAGGTGTACTATGTGTTTAATGTTAATTTTGAATTAAATCTATAGAATCAAAATTAATTTTAGAATTAGGTTTAGTTTGTTCAATGTTTGTTCAATGTTAAGTAAAGTTAAATATTTAAGTACACTGAAACTAACAAGGAATAACTACAACTTAATTGTACTGTAAATAAAGTTATAGTACATAAATAAAGTACATACAGTAATATACGCAAGTGCCAAGCCTAAGGTTAACTTAAAATATGATTCAATTCAAATCAATTCACTTTTGTTTCTATAGTGCTTTTACACTTCAACATAGATGAAGTTGTAGTAAACAGACTGCTTCAGTCCAGTTTTCAAAAAAACCGAAGCTTAGTTTAGTTCAGTTCAGTGTAATACAAATGTCACTGCTGAAAGACAAAACACCTGTTGCAAGTACATTATGCATTGTAGATTACAGAAAGCTAAATATGCTGGTTTTACTCTACGCAATTGACATTTAATCATTTAGCACAGGGGTGGCCAAACCTTTTGTTATGAACGGCCAAAAAACAAATTTTATTGAGGGCTTTAGGCCGAAGGGAAATATACCAAACTGCACTGTAAAAAATGCAGGGTTCCACACAATTCATTCAGGTTGTGCCAGCACAAATCAATTAAGTTAACACATTTAACTGGATTAAACACAAAATAATGTTTGTTGTTTAAAAAAGAACTGTGTTGTTTAAGCTTATTTCACATAAGTACTGTAAGTTGAACAAGCAGCAAAATATATATTTTTTGAGTTAGATTTCTTGTTTACAATAAAGTTTCGATGGATAATTTCTTAATTTATTTTGTATTATTAATAAATTAATAGACTTACGCATGTTAAATAATAGATGCATTTTTTTTTTTTTACATTTTATAATGAACTTATTACAATAAAAACAAAATTCCTTTTTTAACACAATGGAGATTAATGCTGAATACACCAGTAAAACAACTGCCTCTGCCGATGACTTCTGCATGGTCTTCAATCCATCAGTCAGAGTGTATTTGTTTTAATTAATTTACAACCGTTATTTGAAACATTTAATTTCAGTTTTCTTTTTGTAGCTCAACAATGAAACTACCAAAAACCCCCTCTTTTAAGATGAGATGTGGGGCCAAATTAAAGTTCATCAAATGCCAACTTAGGCCCGTGGGCCCTAGTTTAGTCATCTCTGATTTAGCAGATGCTTTTATTCAAAGCAACTTACTGAAGGGAGTGTATAAGTTTACTCAATCAGTTTAATTCAGTCAAATTATTAGGGTTTTCATTGTAAGAAAGAAATATTATAGCAGCTTCCATTTCATGCTGGCATGAAGCACATCCCATCAATCTTCACTTTTGATCCTCACAATTAGTTTAAACAGTTTAAAGAAACATCAATTAAATGACTTGAGTTCCTCTTTTGTCTTTTTAAAAAGCTAATCATACTGTTTAGTTTTATTTCTGTATTGTTGCAATTAATGTATAAAAATGTATATAGTTACTTCAGTATTTGCAGTTTACTACAGTATTTGCAGTTTAGTTTGTTCTTGTAGTATCAACATTATGGCACAACTGCTGTTGATACAATCTGCCTTGTAATGAATCTAGAACATTCATTTAATGAATAAGTAAAGGTCACAGATCCTGTCACTGCATATTTGACTCTGACTGAACACTATCCATTGAAGAAATGGATAGACATGTCCTAAGTTTCAATGTGTGCTTACCTGTGATATTAAAGCCGGTGCTGTTGCCTCTGTACAGGACAGTATTGTTTTTGTAAAGGATGTATTGGGTGATGATGCCATTGGGTTTTGGTGGATGGTTCCAGTGGACAGACAGAGAGTTGGGGTAGGAGACAGCAGCAGGTGGTGGGACCTCTTCAGGAGCTATTACATATAAAAATGAATGAAATTAACAAATGTTTTTAGGAAAGAGACAGAGGTTTTAATGTCAATTCCAAAGTTCTGAAATTAAAATGCTAAAAATATAATAATAATAATAATAATAATAATATAATACCAGTATTATTATTATTATTTTTATTATTATTAGTTGTATTTTAAAATAAAAAATATAATAATTTATATTTGTATAACATTTTAGCATTCATTGTTTAGAAATGACAACAATGTTAAAAAATGAACCTGCTCCTAGTTGCTTCTGTATGTGATGTTAGAACAATGTCAAAAAATTTCCCCCAAGAAGAATCAATACTGTAATTTGGGTTTGTAATCAAGTTCACATCAGATCGATTTTTTCACTCCACGATGACCCTTTATGTCATACCATCCTTTAAACAAGGCTATTTAGCTCAACTTAGATTAAAACCCTATCTACATTTTTCAAGCTCTACCCTCGCTGCCAAAAGAGAGAGAGAGAGAAAAAAAAAATCTGACAATATCAGCCTAAAAAGAGATCCAGTTTTATTTTGGACCAGCTCTATTTCTGCAATCAGACAGAGAAAATAATTGCCGCTGACAATTAATCTGTCTTTATTCCTGCCGTTTCATGTAGGGAAAAAGGCTCTCGGTCAATTGACATGACATTTTTTTCCCTCTCCGACTGAGGACTCTTTGTCTTGCCAGTGTGGTCAGACAGATGTGAAGGCAATAAAGAATGAGCCTGGAAGAGTTAAAAGAAGGAGAGAAAGAGAGGAACGATGTTTGGACCTCACCGGATTGAGCGGAAACGCTGGAAATGGGCCGCTTGATTCTCCATTTCATACTTTCCGGCTCCACAATCAATTCTTTTTAGCCCAAACTGTCTTTAGATTTACTTCTCTGGTTGAGTGAAATGAAGAAGCTTTCATTAATCTTTCAGATGCCTTACATTAAGACAAGGCTCTCGCATGAACAATGTAACAGCAATTAAAAAGCCCATTAATCTGCATTACAGCTATTAAAGATGCATGTCATTAAAGAAGAGAGAGTTCAACCCTTGTTCCTAAAACCACTCTCTCCCCAAAAAAAAAAAATCGAGACAGGGAAATAAAAAAATAAATAAGCACGAGCAATTACAGCCTGGCATTACACTTTGTCATCAAATTAGTTTGGAGTTTTCAAGCAAATGGCTTGGCACTATTTGAGCCCCCTCTCGTCACTTTTATTATTCATCAAAGAAATGTGGGAGTCAGGACCTTGGAAATGACTTTACCCTCTTGTGGAGTGTTGAAACCGGTGGCGAATGGGCTCTCGCTGCACCCGGTCTGAGTGCACGCCGTTAGGGTAATACTGTAGCTGCTAAAAGGAGCCAAGCCACTTAAAGTGCCTGCGAAAGAAGAGAGCAAGAGAACGTTTCAGAGAGCAAAGAGGCAAATGTCATTCTTTTCTCTTCCATATTTCAAAAAAAAAAAAAGAGCAGGCCTCCCCAACTCCGCTTCCTAAAGACTTAATGCAATGGCTTTTCAAACACAGCATAATATAACCATCACTTCTGATAATAGGTCTGGATTTAAAAAGGTCTTTATTATCAAACAGTAATATCTGCTATTAATCAGATGGATGGAAAGCGATGCGGCCTTTGCTATTCGGGATATGGGACACTAATGACGTTATTTAATGGATAAAGTGGCTGATGCTATTTAAAAGGGGGTTTCTTGCACGCTATGAAAGTCACTATCTAGTTCAGCTGTGATCAATATGCCTGTGACTTTAATTCATGGCTCTCTAGTTTTACTCATTTGTTTTTTTTTTTGAAGATCTCAGTTCAGGAAGGTTTGTTTTGTTTTTATTGACCTTATTCTTCAGTGCGGAAGTGTGCTCGTTTTAGCGATTGTTTTAGAACTTCCGATTCAGCTGCCTATGGGAGAAATGACTAGGAATAATAAACGGCAGAAAACGGTCAAACTACTTACTCTACAAACAAGTGTCTGCATGACAATACAGACAAAGTAGAATAATATAATAGGAAAATATCAGTTTGCAACACCAAGCAGCAAAACGAGCTGTTTTTAACGTTTAAAAATGAATGGAAGTGAATGAGACCGGAAGTCTCGAGCCAAAATTATTCACATGGCTGCGCCCACTCATATGCGGAGAATAAGGTGAATAGGGACACACATTGTATCAAAGACTATAGAATACACAAGACATGTCACTCGTTTTGAATGGGGAAAAGTGTAACGGTCAATATGGCGAATGAAGCTCCGCCTACTAGTACAGGAGTCAATCATCGATCACTATAGACTGACGTTTCTCTGTGGAAAGGCTAAAACTAGATGTGTGCTTTTAAGACAGTTTGGTGTTCAACAAACGCACTGGAATCTCAACGAATACTTGCTTCACAGACATAAGAATATACAGTATGTGCTTCTAAATTAATCAAGTGCACTTGAAAACAAAAGTTTTTTGGTTTTGTAATCTGTATGAAATGAACGCAAGGTACAGTCAAATGCTCATCACTTGACAGCAATTACTCAAACGCCCACAAACTTGTAAACAAAGAGTCGCTGTCATTTCTGGAGGAGATTCACCATCAAGACCAAGTTTTGATTACTTTAGAAGACCAGCACGATCGAACGCAGCATTGATCAGAGGACAATAATGTGTAGCACGGTCATAAATGAGTTTGGTGTTGTGATCTTGTTCCTTTTGAGTGCGCATGTGCGTTTTACATTTAGAAACGTAATTTATGAGACGGTTATAATATAAATTTATTGGTGGTTCCAAATATGTAATGAATTTGATGTTTGCCCATTCAGACAGAAAGCCCAAGCATACTGCCCGAGAGGAGTTTCAAAGATGGCCACCGAGTGAAATGACTTGCCTTAAAGGGACTTTGGCTGTATTTAATCAAATGATATTTTACCTATATTTATATTTTATATGGTTTCTTAAAGTCACTGATGAGTTATTGTATAAAAATAAATAAAATATTGTATAAAAATAAATAAATAAACACATAAATAACTGAATAAATTAATTAATTATATACATATATATTAATTACTTCATTTGAATTTTGTATATGTTATATCTTGTATTTTTGTATTACTATTTACTTGTATTACCATTTATTTATTACTATGTTTTTATTTACATTTATTTACATATATGTATTGTCTATTAATTAAAACACTACTACTACTATTACTAATAATAATAATAATAATAATAATTCTATATTTTATTATCAATTCATATTTAAAATTATATATGTGCATGTATTCCTTTAAATTTATAATATAATTTATTATTTGATTTCTCAAAAACTGTTTTATGATTTTTAACAACACATTAACATGCAACATATTGTTCAATTTTGTTCAAAAATATATTTTACTTGAGTAAATGAAAAACATAACTTTTTCATGCTGCAATGGTTTGCCAATAGGCTCTATATTAAAGTTTAGCAAAAAAAAAATCCATACAAAAAATGTGTGAAATATGAAATATGGGAGAAAATGTAGGCACTAATACAAGTTCATAGATGATTTTCATATAATATATGTTGAAGTTTTTAATAAGTATATAAACTTTAATGAAATAAATGTTACGCTTAAAAAAGTCACTTAGAACTAAGCATATATTAGTTAAAATAAACAACATGTTATGGAGGTTAAACTAAAAGAATCACCTTAATTACATAGACAACGATAAATGTAAATGCTTTGTGTTATAATCACAATAAGTTTGACAACTTTAAATATTAGTTACAAAGCCTATAAAACCATCTCAATTCAAATGCCATTCATTAACAACACATTCAAAGCGTAAATACTACAGATAAATAACGGTGCTGTTAAGATTTATGAATGAGAACACACAGCCTCAGCAAGTGTGGCTTTTAATTCATTTTTAGACTTTAAAACAGGATTTATTTTGGAAATTTGTCATCTAAAAATAAAGGCAGGATCCACTTAATGGAGTGTATGAGTGAATCTTTGGCCGACGTCCACTGTATCCATGTAGCAGACAGATTTTGGAAGAGTTGGAAGGTAAACACCCTAGCCGAGCTGTAATTGGCCAGGTAAGTGTAACTTCTTTTTTTTCTTTCTGTCAGACGTCTTTTAATTCAATTAAGAGCCTGACCCGCTCTCCTCTCGTTACCCACTCATTTGCTTTCGGAGTTTTTATCTGCCCGTGTAATTCCGCTTTTGGTGTCACGGCTATCATAAATTAGTGCGGCTTAGGCTTGCGCAGGTTGAAGCGTGCCAAGAACAAGACAAAAAAAGAGATCTTCTTGTTTCTCTTTGCCCAGAGACAGAGTGTAGCCACAGTGATTGGTCATCTGAGAACGTAACCGTTGTTTCAAGATCCTCATTTGTTCTTTGAAGTAATTTCAAGTAACCAAGCAGATTTTCAGACTATAAACTTGCAATGTCACATAGGGAACACTGTCGTGACTACACAATGTCGGCTGCATTAGTGCATTGAGCTTTTAAAGGGAAAATTGACTGAAAAACAAACTGTTTTATTTATTCACACTATTGTCATTCTGAACTTGTATGACGATGTCTTCGAAAGCACACAAAAAGGGATATTTAGCAAAATGTCTGAGCTGCTGTCTTTCATTATTGATAGTAAACAAAGATCAAAGACTGCAAAGCTCCAAAAAGTAGAAAAAAAAAAAAACAATAAAAGTGGTTCATAAAACTTGTGAAGTTCTGAGTTGTAAAGTTACATGACAGCTCAGCGTAGCACTTTTACTAAAAAATGAACAGTGAGCATTTACTTTAGTCATTTAGCATTTAGCAGTCATTTAGTCATTTAGCATTTACTTAAATTCAAACTAGAACATTTCTGTTACTCCCTGTGGAAAGATGTGTGCTGAAGTAAAATGTATTTACTTCAAATATTAAAAGTATATTTTCAGTAGGGTTGGGCGATGTTGACCAATTTGGCATCGTACGATGTCTAATGTGAAACATCGCGATGGACGATGGCATCATTGTGGTAGGCTGCGATGAATTAATTATTTAATTAATTAATTATTATTAATTATTTGTAGGCTAACGTTTCAACTAACTGACCCACATGGTCTTTGTTTTACCAATAACCAAATCATAATTAAGTAAAGATAAGTTACACACAAATTACCACCTGTCAATCACTTTTTCTGTGGGACTTTCTGTGGGCATGAATAGGCAGAGTGATCTGTGTCATTATAATGGTGTCGACAAACTTGGCTGGTAAAAAAGGTGCACAACCAACAGGAACCAACCAACAGTATCTGAGGTTTTTCGCTAAAATTACTAAGTACAAGTGTGAAAGTGAAAGATTGAAGCAGTGTACTAACGCTGTGATACATTACCTGATAGGTTCAAAAACCGAAGAGTCATCAGATAGAAACAAGATTAATTAAATATCACGTTTAACAGCTATATTGAGATGCCATCCAGCGGTACATCCTTGACAAACAGTCTGACATGCACTGCTCTCTGGGGTTTTGTGCTCAAACCACCCGCTGACTGCTGGAGCTCAGACGCGAAAATACGCCGCAGCGCATTACAGTGTGTGTGTGTGGTCACATGATGTGCGTTTTTAGCGGTATAGCGTGGAAGGGGATCTTTTCAGAAATGCTAGATGAAACATCAGTGTGGACTTGGATCGTTTTCGTTCTAAAATACACAGGGCCATGTGTATTATTTGCTGTTGCGACGAGGGCAGGGGGCGAAGGATCGCGATGCCGGCTCAGCATCGTGATGTCTATCGGCCATCGGCGATTGACGATGCCATCGTCAATCGCCGATGGCATCGTCGTCAACCCTAATTTTCATCTTGCAATAACTAATATTAACATTAAAAGTACACTTTCATTATGGTTTTGTAACACACTTAAGTACGCTTTTAAAAACTACCCTTTATAATAATGTTATATAATAATGTTATGAATTTTTTGTTAAACCGTATTTAATATTTTTTATAATTTTTGTATTTATTTTATATTATTTATGCTTTTTTTATTGTAGTGTTGAAAATAATG
Source organism: Danio aesculapii (assembly GCF_903798145.1). NCBI lineage: Eukaryota > Metazoa > Chordata > Actinopteri > Cypriniformes > Danionidae > Danio > Danio aesculapii. Next base: position 22,899,951 of record NC_079451.1, on the reverse strand, counting down.
TTATTTTGTGTATTTTATTACAAATGTGTAGTGACAAATAAAAGCTATATCTTATTTTACCTAATTCACCTCTACCACATGTGGGGGAACCCGGAGTACCCGGAGGAAACCCACGCAGGGAGAACATGCAAACTCCACACAGAAACGCCAACTGACCAGCCGGGGCTCGAATCAGCAACCTTCTTGCTGTGAGGCGACAGCACTACCTACTGCGCCACAGCTTGTGGCATCATATTCAAAAAGACTTGAGGCTGTAATTGCTGCCAAAGGTGCATCAACAAAGTATTGAGCAAAGGCTGTGAATACTTATGTACATGTGATTTTTCAGGCTTTTTATTTTGAATAGATTTGCAACAATTTCAAAAACTCTTTTTTACATTGTCATTATGGGGTATTGTGTGTAGAATTTTGAGGAAATAAAGAAATTTAGTCCATTTTGGACTAAGGCTGTAACAAAAAAAGTGGAAAAAGTAAAGCGCTATGAATACTTTCCGAATGCACTGTATATTTAAACAGAAATGGTCAATAACGTACACTATGATATACTATTTTTTCAGTTTGTTATCAATTTTGAATTACATAATGCAAACTTTAAATGTTCAAAACTTAGCTGCAGTTTAATAAATTGACTTTTATTGACATTCTTATGTGTTTGAAAGAATGTCAGTACCAAAAATGAGCAATGATCTACCACCACTTTCCTTTTTTGTTTCTTACAGTGTAAGAGAGTCTTTATTTTGGACATTTCAGCTCAGACTACAGTAAATTTAAAATATGCACTATATATGTATATAATAAAATAAACAATTGTTTCCCCTTCAAATTCATACCATGTTTAAGAATCAACCTTTAATTTTAAGTACATTTTCTCAAGCTATTAAAACAGTCCAGGGGTCTATGAGAGCCCAAATAGCACACAAGGGTTAAAAGGTGTCAGTGCCGGGCTCCAGGCGGATGGCGCGGCCCTTACCTGTCAGGTGCTGAGAGTGGGGGAAGGTGGCACTGATGGGGGACGAGGAGGGACGGTCCCGGCTGTACGCTTTCAGTACGTACTTCTCAATTACACCTCTGACCTCAGCCGGCTCCTCCCAGCTCACCTCCACGCTCGAACCATTTACACTGCCAACTCTGGAGGGAGGCAGCACACTTTGTGGAACTGTATAGGAAATAATAGGAGAGCGAGAGAGAGAGAGAGAGAGAAAAACAGGAGAGAGAAAGAGGCAAAGTAAGGGGGAGGAGAGCAACGAGAGAGGGTGAGAATCCAATTGGGAAGGAGAGAAAGTGTGTGTCAGGCCAAAGAAAAGCAGCACACACATTCCTCACTTTTAATAGACACAGTAAATCATATCTAACCATTAGCATAAATACAATTTATTAGAGTTGTAACTTTTTCAGCACTGATTTAATATGACTGTACATCCCGCGTTCATTCTGGGCTATATTTCACACCCATCAAGCGATGGACTTGCTTTCTCTCCAGGATTCACATTTTAGGGGGCATAAATAAAAGAGTCAAACATATGTAGAAATGCAACAAGCATCATTTATGATGTGTCACGGACTACAGGATCTCTTTACCACTCGTTTATACAGTCAAAACAAGCCAGACAGCGGACGTATGTGATATATCCACCAGTGGATCGCTGGTTTGACCTATAATGCGGAGTATACAAATTTGAGAAGGAAGAAGTTATGATTCATCATCTGAACCAACTGGAATGGTTTTACAAATTACCGAGGTGGTTTTAAGCAAATAACACTACTGCTGAACAGCACAACGTAAATGTGTAACTACTCTATACAGAAAAGAGGAAAGGAAATGTGACAGAATGAATGGGGAAGGAAATTGACCCTGTTTATTTTAATGCTACTTCTGGAGTTATTGGGAATGATTTATCAAGTGTATTCTTGATCTTTATTAAAATGGACTACATAGAAAATATCTATTTGGCCACAGATTTAATATTTTGTTGTATACGTTTTCTAATTAGTGTTCTGAATTATGAACTGCATTTTGTATATGAACCATTGTGTAAAAAAGAATTGCAGAGAGGGAGAAAAAGCATGAAAAAGTTAAATAGCTGTTTACAGAAAATAAAATAAAATGTAAAAAAACAATTTAATAAAATTAAACAAAATTAAATTAAAACAAAACAAAAAACAAAACAACTGTTATTATGTAAATGCTATTCCAAAAAAGCCAACTTAAAAATATTAAATATATTCATTTAAATTGCTTGGTATAAAAAAAACTAAAATACTCTAATATATATTCTAAAATATTCAATATAGCTATTTATGTATATATCTATAAGTCTACATATATATACATTATATACATACATCTACAATTAACTTTTAAATGGATAGATCCTCCAAAACAAAAATAAAATTCAATCACTATTTACTCTATTTACTATTTAATATAACACAAAAGAAGATGCTTTGAAGAAAGCTATGTTTTGAAGAAACTTGCAACCACTGATTTCCATTGTAGGAAATGTGTGTGTGTTCAAAAGAACTAAAAGTCAAAGAAATAAGTGAATGGTGAGTAAATAATGACAGAATATTTTCAAAGTTTTGGGTGAACTATCCCTTTAACCATCATTTTGCATACTTCAACATCTCAATATTAACACTACTCTCTCTCTCTCTCTGCCCCCTCCTTCTCTCCCTCTCTCAGCGTCTTCATCTGTAATAAGGCAGTGTGTGCGGTGCACGCTTTCACTGAGAGCGTCACGATAAGCTATCTGCAAGCACATCTCATCTTCTTGACTGCTACATATATTGTGCAGATAAGTATAAAATGGGTTGTTCTGAAAACTATGACACAAACAAATATCAGTATGGAGCCTGCAGTGCTGGCTACGTTGCAGGCCTTTTGGTCTCAGGTGAGGGAGTAAGAGAGTGTGTGCACAAAATAAACGACTGTAAAGTACAAATAGTAGCCTGAATATAAAGTTGCTGTGTTGGTTTTTTTGTAAAATAAGCATTCAAATTATATTTCAGTTCTGGGTATTATATTATATTATATTATATTATATTATATTATATTATATTATATTATATTATATTATATTATATTATATTATATTATATTATTTTACATTATATTATATTATATTATATTATATTATATTATATTATATTATATTATATTATATTATATTATTTTACATTACATTACATTATATTATATTATATTATATTATATTATATTATATTATATATTATATTATATTATATTATATTATATTATATTATATTATATTATATTATATTATATTATATTATATTATATTATATTATATTATATTATATATGGGGTGACATGGTTAGCACTGTCGCCTCACAGCAAGAAGCTTGCTGGTTTAAGTTCCGGCTGGGTCAGTTGGCATTTTTGTGGGGAGTTTGCATGTTCTCCCCGTGTTGGTGTGGGTTTCCTCCGGGTGCTCTGGTTTCCTCCACAGTCCAAAGACATGCGCTATAGGTGAATATGCATAGCCTCCAATTAGCTTCTACTGTACTTTACCTGTCTCTCTGCTCCGCCCACGCTGCCATGGCCCACCAATCCAACCTCCTTCTCCAGACGCCATCACTCTGTACAAATACTCTGTCCACAATAAGAAAAGAAAACTATGAAATGCATTGTCTCATATTAACAAATGGGAGTTATTTCAATGAACGCTTCAGTAAATCTGTTGTGCGAACACAAATGTTTCTCTCTCCATCTGAGCTCTACCTCTGCTATATTTGTCTGTGTGCATTAGCTAAGGTGCAGTTCTCAACAGTTTCGCAGTACTGCTGATGAAGGGAAAGCGGTGGCTGTTTTAGATATGACCTCTCCGCGCCCCTGGTGTCGTGTCTGTGCTGGACAATATTATGTTGTTCTTCTGTTCGGTCTTTACAACAACAAACCCTGAGCAGAAAGGACAAATCAGGCCAAACAATCGCCTGACACAGAGACGTGGCAGGCAACACGAGGCCAAAATAGCTGCGGGTCAATGAGGCTTGGCTACTGCGCTGCTGGGGATGTGCTTGCGAAAAAGGGCTCGGATGCTGCTTTTACCCGTGAAGGGCTGCAGTGTCAGGTCCTCTGTGCTCCTGTCTCTGCCCGTGTACACCAGAATGGAGTCGTTTCCCCTGCAGTTAACGCTGGTGTCAGCTGACAGGCATCCATCCAGATTGACTCTGACAGCACTGCTGGACACGGCCGCCAAGCTCACGACAGGCCCGCGCGCCAATCTAACATCCCTGATGCAGCCGCCAAAACCTGCGAGCGGCACAGAGGAGAACAGAGAAGAGAGACAAAAAGCGAAGGAGAGACAAAGATGCTTTCTGAACTAGGTCAATTGATCGAAAACAACAAAAAGTGTCAGTTAATTGTGGATTGAGGACATTTTTATCAGTTTTGATATACATACTATATACACTATATATATCGCCATCAGATTGGTAGTTTAAACCAGGTTAGTTGATTCATTATTGTAGAAAATATATTTGAAATGTATTATCCAAGTGGACACCCAAATGAATAAGACATTTAAAAATTAGAGAAAAATTCGATGTCGGTTTCAAATGTTCAATATATACATATATACATATACATATATTACATACCTATACATATATATATATATATATATATATATATATATATATATATATATATACATATATATATATATATATATATATATATATATATATATATATATATATATATATATATATATATATATATATATATATATACACACATATATATATATATACACATATATATATATACACATATATACATATATACATATACATATATATATATATATATATATACATATACATATATATATATATATATACATACATATACATATATATATATATATATATATATATACATATACATATATATATATATATATATATATACATATACATATATATATACATATACATATATATACATATACTATATATATATATATATATATATATATATATATATATATATATATATATATATATACACATATACATACGTATATATATATACGTATATATATATATATATATATATATATATATATATATATATATATATATATATATATATATATATATATATATATATATATATATATATATATATATATATATATATATATATATATATATATATATGTATATATATACATATACATATATGAATCAGTTCTGTCTGGTTCTTGAATCAGATTGGCTGATAGCCGTGTTATATTCTGCAAGTAACAGCACTCGTACCGCCTCTTCACCCTTCACTCTTGTGTATTACTCTGCCCACATACAGGACACTACAGTTTGACAATTATCACTGCTGTTGGACAACATAATGTACTTCTGAGGCTTTTTTAGTCGAGAATGTAGTTGTTTAGATTACAACAATGCCGTTTATTAGCAGTAAGGATAGTGCCTATTTTAAATATTCATAATTTCTGAGCATCAGATTCAGTGCATCGGCCACCATCAGCCTCTCTCAGCAGACCAACAAAAGTAACAGTTGACGTTCCGCCACACGATGGCAAAAGAGACCTATATATATCAATTTTACAATTTGCTGATTTTCAAGTTTAAAATAATTTTTGGTTATTCCTCAAATTATTCAAATAATATTTGTAATTTTAGTCAATTTACGTTTATCGAAACTAAATGAAAATATAAGCATTATAATGTTTGATTATGTATTTATTTGAAATAATTCACCACATTGACATCCCAGTTTGTTTAGTGTGCTTCGTTTTTCTGTTTCTTTTTTTTGTATTTGTGCTTTAGTATGCACACATATGAATTATAAAAATGTTCCTTATATCAGTTGGTTATAGTTGTCCTTTTGGAGTAGCCAGATTGTATTTCTATCATTACCATTCATTTATGCCAGATAAACCTGTAAGTATCTCACCATGCAAAAGGCTGTGTTTGTTCAGAGCAGGGTGTGTTACTCCAGGTGGGACGCCCCCAATATAAAGTGGAGAGCTGATGATGAGAGGGCCGCCCGTGGCCTTCCTCTCCTGTTCATACATGTCATTAAGGCCAGCGCTCACTAAATGTCCCCTCTTCAGGACACTCAAAGTGTTCCAGCCCCCGTCGCAGTAGGACAGACCCACCCATACACTCAACTCCACCGTCTGTTCACCCCAGCGCAACACCCAGAAGAGAACTCCACCCTGCAGCTCGGCCTGGATGACAAAAACACACGTGTATTTCAGCAAGAACAATCAGTTTTACAAATCTATTGTTTTAATTAATTATAGTTAAAACTAGCATGGACTGCAACATTGAGGTGGTACTCCAGTTGATCCAAGCAGGGCTATTATCATTCTAAATCACTGATATGAGACTTATGTTAACACTTTATTTTGATGGTCCATTTAATATTAGTAAACTGTCTGGTTAATATCTGTTGATACTGCTCCTACAACAGACATTTAACTCACTTTAAAAAACTTTGCAAGTACATGTCAACTTACACTAACCCTGACCTTAACCCCAACCTAACAGTCTACTTAGAATTCAATGAGAATTAGTTGGCATGCAGATGCAATGTAATATAATCCAACAAACGGACTATCAAACTAAAGTGTGACCCAATTTATATACACATACATCGCTGTAGTTTCTAGGAGAAATGAACACTAGGACTTCATAAGCACTAATCACTTTTTGTTCATTTCGAACAAAAACCTTTGATTACAAGAGCAGATTATTGACAAATAAGCCTTTTTTTTCATACTCTGAACTATATAAAGACCTTACTACATTAGTTGCATTATATCACTTATAAAAACAGCAAAAGCACAACAAAATTTTAAGAACTATCTTAAATGAAAACAGAAGAAAAAATGCTTCCAGCATTTAATACTACTACTAATAAGAATTTGTTTTGCTGATATAAATTTAGAATATTCATAACGAGAACTAATTGTTTGACAGCAGTTTAAGCATCTACAACTCTAGATGATGGATAGTAAAGCCATAGTAAAAATACAAACTGTGAATGTAGACTAAATTATTCAGCAACTGTTAGTGTTTTAGTTTGGGAAGGTCATTTTTTGAGAAAATGCCTCTGACGGTGAGGAAAAGAAGGACACCGATATAGTCTCAGAAAACATTTGACAGAAATCTCATTTTGCATGCTATGTTCATCAAAATAGAAATCTAATCTCAAGGCATGTTTTTTTCTAGGACATTACATTAATGTTTTCCTGTGTTTGTATATGGAAAAACAAATATTGAACACAATCCAGTTTTTTTTTTATCTCATGACTACATAATGTATAACTTTTTATATTTTTGAGCATGAAACTTCCCCTTTTACCACATTAAAGCCCAATGTTACCTAATTTGTGTTTGTAGCTTATTGGAGTCAAGAAATGTTACTATTTAAAGTTAGGTAGGTGTAAATGCCCGAAAGTGAGTGCTGGCTAGCAGGTTAGGTGTAACACCAGTTTGTTTTTCATTAAATAAAATGTATGAATTTGTGTATTATTACATTTGTTTCAGATTTGAGCAAACTTACCAAAATGAAGTCTTTCCCATCTATATCATAGGCAAACAACAGAAGAGCATTTAGCTGATCGGTTTTGAACTCAAATGATAATTCAAAATAATTGCCACCAGTGAGTATTTCCGGCTTGACCTTCAAAAACCCTGAATAAAATCAAGAAAAGAAACGAGTTAAAAAAATCTCAACATTAAAGGAGATAGTTCACCCAAATATGGAAATTTACTCATTATTCACACAGCCTACGGTGTTTCCAAACCTTTATGAGTTTCATAGTAAAAAAAAAACAAATACAATGGAAGTCAATGGTTAGAGGTTTCCAACATTTTTCAAAATAACTTCTTGTGTGTTTAACTGAACAAAAAAAGTCAATCAGGCTTGTGTGATGACAGAAGTTTTGGATCTACTCTCCCTTTAACTACAAAAAACCAGACCCCAAGAAAAAAGTACCATGTCCAAGGAAGTACGCTCCATTTTCAGAAACAGCAGGACAGCCCTCCCAGCTTTCATACGTCTCATGCGTTTCTAGTGCAGACTCCCAGTCCAGAGGTTCCCAAGCTTCATTAGTGCCACTGGATTTCTGAACCATGACGTCCCTCAAGCACCCAGCAAACCCCTGTTGCACCAGCTTTGCTTGTCCTGTATAGAGTATATGATATATTGTGTAATAAACACTTCTTGCTTCAGCTTTCTACTTCAGTTACATTCATCAGAATATTCAGAAAAGAATTACCAGCGTCTTGTCTCAGAATGGTGAAATTCTCTGGAATCCCTCCTATAAAGACGCCAGTGTTCTGCCCGATGATGGTGCTCCCACTTGTAGCTGATGCCGATCCTGTTGGAGGAAAAATATGACCTGATACCCCTGAACACGTGCCAATGCTAAATCAATACAATAATGTTCTTCTGGGACTGTTCCTGGCGAGCCCAATAATCAGAGCAGGGAACAGCAGTATTTTTAACTTTACTGTTTCAGTGTTGGGTACTCTTTAAAAACATTAAATACTGTACAATCTGAAATTTGTGATAACCAGTGTGTGCTTTAAATGAAATCAATTCACATTATTATATATGTCATATTTTATTCTATTATATTATTATATGTTATGTTTTTTTTTTTTCTATTATTTGTTTTGCACTGATAATTTCGATTATGGTTATATAATCATTTATAAATCTTAGTTATTCATTTAGTCCTCCATTTATTTGATTCATATTTTTAATTCATTCATGTTTATCATTTATTATATTAACCCATTTAAGCCCAACGACTACTACAGTTGCCATTTCCCTTTTATGAGTAATTTTCTACATGTTATCCATGTTTAATTTCTCAATGACATGCAAGCAAACAACCAAATAAAAGATTTCAAGAAAGAAAAAAAGGAATTGATTTACTTCCTATCACATGAGGCCTTCAATTTCTTACCCTTAAGTCCAGGATGCAAAATGGACGCAAACCCTCCCAGATGAACACAGTTTTCATGTTAATAAAAAAAAATTTTCGTTCACAAATATATATCAACATAATCTTGAAGGTCTCTAGATTCATCCAAATAAAATAAATCTTTTAAGAGATCTATAGTTTTTTGTACACTCTGTCAAAAGTTCAAGCGGCAACTATAGTTGCTGGTGAGGAATACCTTGTAAGTACATAAATAACGTGGAATTAGGGAATAATGTGTTAATAGGTTAACAAAAAAAGGTTATTGGTCTTGTTTAATTATGTTTGCTTTCATAATACCCTAAACAACCATTTAACTGTTATCTTTACTTTAAAGTAGCCTTTTTTGATACACAATTTGATATACAGCAAAATCCTCAGAGTAAAATCAACTTCTTCCACTGGCCCCACTCCAACAAAGAGTTAAAATAACACTGGAGCAGAGTTAAAAGTGCTGAGTGAAGCACTGAGGAAAAACATAAAACTACAACCAAATTTAGTCACAACCTTAGGCCCTGCTGTCCAAACAAACATGGGTTTTGTCTAAATTGCAGCTTTTCACTGTAACCCAATTTTTTCTATCTTTTTGACACACAGCAGTCTGTTGGGGAAACGAGTGTGTGTTTCATCACTTTAAGACAAAGCACTTTGTGCTTTCGTATTCATGAAATTTTAAGACAGATCATTTTCGGGGGGTTTATATCAAATGGTTTTCTAATTTTAAATATAATAAATGTGTTTATGAATATGAATTGATCTGTTGAAAGCAGTTGTTTTGAGTTAGAATGTCAAATGTTTTCCTCCTATTTAAATTTTACATTGAACGGTGCTTACAACATATTTGCCCACTGGCAGCTATAGTTGCTGCATAAAAAATATGATTTTCTTGAAAAAAAAAATCAAAAACCCAGAACATTTTTGCAAAACATGTTCATATAAGACACTATTAACAACGCTACATGCATGAAACCATTTGAAAAAATTTGGGCACAAATGGGTTAAATATTTGATTTGATTTCTTTATTTTATATATTTCAAATTACTTGTTCTGCTTTTCGTGCTTTTTCCATTGTTTAGTCTTACTTTGATGGTGTTTCCTGAAATTTTCCTCTCCACTGATACGAGATATGAGGGTATGTCTCTAATTCAAGGTTGGCTCAAAAGAAGTATGAGAGCACACCATTCTATTCAGATTATTCTATAAACCCTGCTCTTTTATTATCATCACTTCGTCTCCTGCTTCTGCTCTGGCTGACTTCCACAGTTGACCTCTTTATTGATTGTGGACTGCTAATTTAGTTGAATACTGGATAACAGGTTTGGGTATTGGAAACTCTGCTGACTTGTTGTCCAAATACCTGGAGAAACTGACATTTCCTGACAAAATCTGGCATCCGGGGCTATATCTTATTTATCTGAAGACTGTGATCTAACAATACTTCTACATTACTTTCCTTAAAGTAATTAAGTAACACATGTAGCTACTTCTTTACAAAAAAGTGACTTTAGTTAGTAATATATAACTTTTTTCCTCAACATTGACAGTTATATTCTGGTTTGAGTCGAGCAGATAAAGTCATATTACTCCAAAAGAGTGACTGAGATTAAGCAATCCTCCGTCTGGAGGGAAAAAAAAATCCCCTGAGACAGGAAGCTTCGCACCTCCAGTCTTAATTGAAATGTAAGTTCAGAAAAGCAGAAGCTTCTTTGGCCTAATTATTCTAATCACACAAAGAATGGCAACGATTAACCTTGATAATTCCTTCGCTTGAAATCTGTTCAAGTAGGGGCTTCGCAGGCACCAAATAAGCGAACAGGACAGGGTGAGGGTGAGGGTCTATGAATATCATATGTGTGTGCGCATTTACCACTGTATTGATTGTCCACAATGATTGTTCCCACGGCCTGCTTCCTGGTAGCGATCAGATGGTGCCACTGGTTGTCATTATAGCGTCTACCTCCATCGTTGCGAGGGCTGAGGGCCACGGCTGAGGCCTAGCATCAAACGCTGAGGGTTAATCACTTGCTCATCATGAACACAACGCACACACTGCACAAATGATGGCTGATCAGCAGCTTTAGGAGGAGGAGATGTTCAGCAGTTCAGCTTAGGGAGAAAAATGTATGCACAAACTAATGCGGCGTAAACACTTTTAGCATGAAAAAAGCATGCAGGATTTGCACAGTGAATGCAAGTAGGCTTAAGGTGATATAAAAATGTCTTGTTGCGATTAAAAGCTATTATCACGTTATACAGTATTATCAAAAGCTGCAAAAAAAGTTTACTTCAAGAGGTATAAAAAACAAAAATGACTAAAGTGTATTGCTTTATTGTGTGTTGATGTTCAGATTAAACTTTCAATCAGATTAAATTGCAAAAGTATTAAAGTTCAATAGGTAAAACTTTCTTATTAGTAAATGTTGCTTAATGAGTAAAAATTAACAGTAAGGAAAGGCCCGATTTATAACAATTACTCTGTTAATATTAGTTTAAAAAAACTGAAATGTAGTCATTATTAATAAAATGATTGCGCTTTATATCATGACTATGATTTTAACACATTATTAGGTATTAACTAAGCAATGGTGGAAAGAGTACTGAAAAATCATACTCGAGTAAAAGTACCATTACTTGCCAAAAAATGTAACGCAAGTAGAGTGAAAGTATCTGTTGTAAATAAGTAAAAAGCAGCCCTTTTTAAAGTACTTAAAAGTAGTGAGTATTATGCTGGGAAAGGTTGATGCGTTGTGTGTAAACGTAACATTCTGTAGTGCATTTAGTTTTGTCTGAGGCCATTTTGGTCGTCACACAGTAACCATCCGTCATCTTCTCATCAGTGACATTCAGTCTAAACAGTCTCTGGGTCACTGCGTGTAAAGTATCTTCTTGGACACTTTTAATGCTTCCAAACAATCTGCTGCATGCCTTAAGCTAGTTAAGTATGATGTGAGTTACTGTCTATGAGTGAGTTGATTGGACAGGAATTACGGGACTGATTCTAATTCCCATAGTCAGGAAGAAATAAAGTAGTGACTGCAGGCTGAAGGAAAGTAGAAGTAAAATTACAGATGATGCATTAAAAATGTACTCAAGGGAAACTGAAAGTTCACATTTTTAAAACTACTAAGTAAATTATAATTCTTGAGAAAAACTACTCAATTACAGTATTTTGAGTATTTGTAATTTGTTACTTTACATCACTGTAACTAAGTAATGGCTCGTTTCCACTGACTGGAACGGTACGATACGGTACGGTTCGGGTCGGCATGGGTCACCTTTATCCGGCTTGCGTTTTCACTACCAAGGGTACCCTTTTGGTGGGCGTGGTGTATTACAGAGTTTTAGTCAACGTCATTTTCGTTCGAGGAAATGTCTACAATAAAGCTGTACGGGTCGCTCGCATATCATATGAGAAGCTCTTCTCACAAAACAGATGCTTTACACACATAAATACTTGTGTAGAAATGTTTATTACCAACTTTTCTATGAACATGAGCTGATTATAACTGCAGACCAATGAAATAATGAGATACAATTAATAAAATTACAGTGTTAGATAAAACTTGTAGGCACAGTTACTAAGTAAAGAGTAAAGGTTCACCACAACTGGTCATGCTGACATACAGACAGAGCTAACTTTGACCAGTTACTATCCAGTAGGTGGATCTGTATAGGAGAAGTTGGAGAAGGAGTTGAAAAACTTGCAGTAGAATCCCTCTTGGCACAGAACTAAAGTCGTGGAGGAATTCTGCCCAGAGATAGGACATTCCCCAAAAGCAGTAAATTTCACGGGCTGGCACCATCAACATAAGATGGGGTTATTGTCCTGCTAAAATATGACATCATTCAGGTTCATACACTTAACAGCCTGACTGAGTGCTCTGCAGTGAAAGCACCGAGACACAAAGTATCGCATCTCCTCTTTGTGATGAAGATTTAATGATCAAATCAATATGTGTGTGGATGCTGAGGGAAGTCAGCCCTGTGATATGCTTACTGCGGGGAGAGAGAGAGGGAGAGATGGGAGGAAGAAACAGCTTCAGGGAGAAACCAGGACAGACACAACACTGCATTCCTATCCAGCCTCCCTTTGAAAGTATTCAATGGGGCTTCTTTACGATTGGAGATCAATTCTGTCACAACAACTAAAAGCCTTTCGGAATAAAATCATCTGCCAGCAAGTTTAACAGCTAACTTTAATTATGCCAGCCTAAAATGTGTTTACAAAATGTGTTTATTTCAGATGCTTGAAGACAAAAACATACAACATCAATCTCGTTCAGTGAGATGAAGACCCGTCAATGACATCACGACCTGAACATCTGATGTAACGTATGCATGTTTCAGTCACATGCTGAAAACATCAGCTTGGGAATCCTAATGACTGAACCCCAAACGATCAGTCACAGCGTTCATCCATTTTAAGAAAACATCGCAGCAATGCTAGAGGATATTTGCACCACAAATCATCCACTTGCATAAGTTAATTGCTAATTACGCTCATGAATTATCAATTGCGTTTCATTTCAAGGGAATTTTTTGGAGGTAAACATGCAAATGCTCCTGAGATACACTTAAAAAAATGGCCCATCCTAAAACAATACTCTGTCATTATTTATTCAAACATTTTTTTCTTCCTTGAAGCAAAATAAAGGAGAAATTCTGATATACTGTATAGCCAATTGCATATAGCCAATTGCAAAATATATGGCAAAATATATAGCCAATTGGCAATTTAGCCTTAAGCTAAAACAATGCATCATAAAAGCATGCAACATAAAAAGTCTAATATAATTTGGGAAACCAACTTAAATCAATCAATTAACACTGAAAGTATCCTTCAGCAGACTTTTAACCATTACTAATTGCTCAATTTTAACTGAAGAGATAACTTAAAGTACTGGATCAGTCAACATAGGCCCATTCTGAAAACTTAGCCCTATATACATTTCAGGAGACCACACATTATATAGCCAGAAGTACGAAAGGCTGCACTTAATTTTTAAAATGAAAGCTACAGGGCAGTATGACGTCGTTCCTTTTCATGCTTACCAGCTGACCGCTTGCCTCTGTATTGACGCTTTCCCACTGATACTAGTTTGTCCAGTTAGCTCGCCATGTACGTCAGTGGACTTCAGATACAGAGCGAAGTTGACCACGATGACGGGGTTCGAGACCGGTGAGGAAAGATTCCATAAAGCGGATATGACAAACAGAATCCAAAAAAATAAAATAAGTAAATAACAGGGTGAGAATGTGGTAAAATGTGGTAGAATTTCGGGATTGCTTTTAAAACTGTCGGTTGGGTTTAGGGAAGTGGGTGGGCGGGTCAATCTGTGCTTTTGAAAACACTATCGGTTGGATTTAGGGAAGGAGGAGGATGGGTCAGTCGATTGGTCACTCAGTCAGTCAAACAGTCAGTAAACAGTGACCTCTGGTGTATTTACACGAGAACAGCAGGCACGAATTGCAATCGCGAGAGAAATTTGAAATATGAAAAAGCATACACAGCGGCCTGGTGGATTCGCAAAAACAAAAACTGCAAAAAACGTAGCTCATGGGACGTATTTGACGGTCTCCAGAAATGTATATAGAGGTATGTTTTCAGAATGAGCCTTGGTTGGGATCAGTCTAAATCAAAAGCAAACCTAAACACTGATTAATTCAAACTAGAATGATATAACAATAGAATGACACGATAGAAAGATGAATCATGAATCATATTAGTGAAATTAAACTGATTTCATTCAATCTCAAATGAAGGAATGAGAACAATCTAAAAAAAAACCATTTTGGAGTGGATTTTGTATCTGTTTCTTGGCAAATCATTCCCTTGTTCAACAACAACGTTATACACTAAAGCAAGCAGAAAGTATAACAATCATAAAAGTCTCCAATTAAAGGTGCAATAGGAGATCTTGCCTATTGATGCTGGCATGCAAACATTAGTCTGATAGAACTGAAAGCCTATGTCCCACCCCGAAAATCACCATTCAAAGCCACTACACTGTTTGCCACTACATTCAAGATCACTACAATACAACATGTAACATTCACCAGAGAGACAACTTTATAGTACAGCTAGCATTTATAATACCAAACTTAAAAGACAAGGTGCATTGTTGATGTTTGCCTGCCATTCTGTGTCTAACCATGTTCATAACACGCATATGACATAATCCTTTACATATTTTAACATCCACGTACGGTAAAGTTTAGCCTGATGGTTTTAACTGGAGTGTTTTAATTTTCTTGGTCCTACACATTCCATAGAATATTAAAATACACATAAATTCATTTGAATGTAATGTAATGTGTATTTATATAGCGCTTTTATCGTGTATGGCCATACACCCAAAGTGCTTCACAATCATGTGGGGTGGGTGGGCTCTCCACACCACTACCAGTGTGTATTATAGAGTTGGATGATTTGATGGCAGCCACAGGACAACAGCGCTAGGGCACTTACCACACACCAGCTATTGGTGGAGTGGAGAGACAGTGATAGAGCCAATTCGGTGGATGGGGATGATTGGGAGGCCATGATGAGAAAGGGAAAATAGAGAGAATTTGGCCAGGACATTAACAGCAACCTAGTTTTTCCATCTGGTCTCCTATCCAGGTACTAACCAGGCTCAGCCCTGCTAAGCTTCAGTGAGTAACCGGTCTTGGCTGTAAGGTGATATGGTTGTGGCTTCCTTTAAAGAAATGGCTTTATTTAATGATTGTTTTCAGGATGCAAAGACTTTCAGCCAGCATAACAAAAAATGTTTCTGAAGACAATCACCTACTGCACCTTTAAGTTATCCTATGACTCTCTTGGAGGCTTAAAGGCCCCTCAACCCCTGGTCCACTTCAATAAACAAAAAAGCAAACAAAAAAACAATTAGGAGAAACGGTTTCGTCGATATTCCTGGAGATCCCGCGAATACTCACTTTAACCATAAAAACTAATGGCCAATGGAAAAGCGTGAGCATGGGGAAAAGAATTTACACACTAACACTCCAAACAGTTCATTAAAGATCTGTTCCACAGCAGTTCTATAGAAGCTGCTATAGGTTTTGGTGATGTAGTGCATGTCATTAACACAGTGAGCAGCATACTCTTGCTTAATAGCCCTTGAGTTTGTTTAAGATGAAATGGGCGCTGTCCGTGGTACTAATGCAACTAATCATGCCCATGGGCCTCGGAGAGACCTTCTCTCCTCACTGTATGCCTGGAAACCACTCATCACTCGCTTATCTCTGAGAGACCCCGATAAGGAGACGTTTGGATAAAAAAAACAGCATCATTTGTGACAGCCTTTACAGGAACTAAATACGCTTTCATGAGACAGTGTTTCATAAAATGCTCATTAATTTCATCATTAGAAAGAGTGTGTGGGGAAGCATACCAGTTCCCTGTGTCACGCTCAATTAGCATCCCATGGTGCTAATCCCATTAGAATTGTTGAATTCGTTAATGGGGGAACTAATGGGCATGCTATCAGGGGACATTAATTGGGCATGACACCACTTTTAGTTATAATTATCAAACTACCCCGACAAAATGTGTTTACGAATGCAAAACCGGCAATATTCGGCAATGGCGCTTATTGGTGGGGAGAGTTTCTCGGTGGTCTCCTGGACACTTATGTGAAATCATCTTTCATGATTGCTTTCATCATCAGAGCAATAGAGTCAACCCTGCATGCTAGTGCCGCAGCGTGCATAATTAGCATGCTATTGCTGTTCTCACCCAATGTCTGCGGGTAACGAGTTAATTGGTCTTAAACACTCTTTCAGTTGAAGTTTTTTTTTTTTTTAGAGAAGAACTTGATAGTCCATCCATCAAAATGCACACTTTTTGTCTGAAGAAGTTATTAGTAGAGTAGATAAGTAGATATAACCATCCTGGTTGGTAAGATAAGACAATAATTACTTTCATGTTATTGCTAATGCGCAAATGGTCCACACTAAAATTATATGCGAAATATAAAACACTAAAATCAGTTATGGGAAAGTTAATTTAGGCATTACAGCATTACATACAAAATACATTAGGTTTAAATTTGTACTTTCAACAGGCTGGAGTTAAGTTAGGAAACACATTTTTTTTTTTTTAAACATTCTTTAAACATTAACTAAGACAATTTACAATGACAATACTGTCTGTTTACCATCTGCTGTCACTTTATTTCGATGGTCATCAAAAAAACATACTACAAAAACTACAAAAAAATCATACTACGTATCAACCATGGTATCAACTTATTACTAACCCTAATGTAAAAGTGTACTAATGCTCTGAATTTGTTGAGATGTAGTGGGAGATGAAAATATATACAAATAAATGTACATATAAAATGCATTATAAAGTCCAAAATAATCAACTAAATAAAGTGTAGCTTTTAATAATGTCATATAGCAAACTTAATTTAAATGTTAAAACAATAGACACATGCAATTAAATATCCAGTGTCGGAGATGCTTAGGTCAATGGGTCACAAAAAGACAAGAAAACCAACGATATCTCACAGTAATTCGAAAAATTTTAATTCAGTGGCTAATTCATGTGAATTCATAACGTACAATATAGCACGATTGGCTTATCCTCCAATGATGGTTGAGTTTAGGGGTGGGTTTTGGTGTCATGTCTCCTTTAAAAATCGTACATTTTTTAAATTCTTGTCAGAGTCACTAAACTGACAAAATGTAAAATAGTTACGTTTCCTCGTGAGATCAGGCTGAAAGGACACATTTCTGTTCACATTTGGTGTCTCTTTTGTCTAGATTTCTATGAAGGGAGGGGTCTACAGTTAGTAGAGGTGTGACGAGATGCCTACTCCACGAGACAAGATTTTTAACCCATTTTTAAGAAGCCTACGATTCAACTGAAAAAAATAAATAAATAAATAAAAAATAATAATAATAAAAAATTCACAAATTGCAAAACTATTTAGGTGCTTTTTTTAAGCATCAACTTGTAGTTATTTTACTTCAATTTTAATGAATTCTGTGCTGTAAAGGACAGCAAAATATTTTAGTAATATGTGAATGGGAAATATACTTTTATATATAATTTTAAATATTAGCAAAATACTTGCTAATATATGAATGCAAAATAGATTTTTAATCGAAAAAAAAAAAAAAAATCACAAAATGTAAAACAATTTAGGTTTTTTTATTGTAATGAAAGGTATTTTATTTCTATTTTAATAAATTGTGTGCTGTAAAGGACATGCAAACACTGCTAAATATATAACTATAAACTCTACTGACTGACTTCACATGTGAAATCGAACTCCTTTCAACATATTAAATTAGAAAATCATGTAATTTTTGGTATTTAATTTAGATTTTTTCAGGAGTTTTTCTTTCATTCAGCAACATTTCATTTCATTCATGAGTTTCATTCATAACTCAGATTCAGTCTGAGTTAACGTTGTGTGTGTGTGTTCGCTTAGAGATGCGTGTGCCTGTGGTACTTTACTGACTTGGTATTGGAAGAGAATAGTGTCAAACAGCCATGCGTGTATGTCTTATCCTGTCGCAAAATGTGGCTAAAAAGTCCTTCACAATTGTAATAGGTGTTTACATGTCTGTACTGCACTTCAATAATGTGACTGAAATATAAATACTCCACATGTCTTAATTCCAATTGTGTTTATGACGATTATGGCTTTCAGCATATCTAAAGTGCTATTCCTTTGCATGGTTATGAAGCGTGGTTAATGTGTGCGGCTGCACTTATAGCCTCTTTTGGACGCGACAGATGCTGAACTCATGTAACTCGCTGTTTCGTCATACCTGACCAAGTAAACGGAGTGACGCACATCAGAGGCAGCTTGGGTTGCCAGGTGTGTGCGCAAAGCACTTGGTGTGCGGTTTAAATCCAATCCTGCCTTCAATCTTTAGTGCTAAATTCAACCTCATAACAATTCACAAAACAACTTTTCACCTCAACGAGAAATCTGGGTAACACTTTATTTTGATGGTCCATTTGAGTATTAGTACACCGTCTGCTTAATATTTGTTGGTATGCTCCTTGAACAGACATTTAACTGACTACAAAAAACTTTGCAAGTACATGTCAACTTACACTAACCCTAACCCAAACCTAACAGTCTACTTATAATCTAATGAGAATTAGTTGGCATGT
Organism: Danio aesculapii; assembly: GCF_903798145.1. Lineage (NCBI taxonomy): Eukaryota > Metazoa > Chordata > Actinopteri > Cypriniformes > Danionidae > Danio > Danio aesculapii. Next base: position 22,880,822 of record NC_079451.1, on the reverse strand, counting down.
AGATGCAATGTAACTTAAATTCAACAAACGGACCATCAAAATAAAGTGTTAACAAAATCTTGTTGTAATTTAATCTCACGAGATCTCGTCATACGAGATCTAGTCACATCCCTAAGAGTTAGGTTTATAGTTAATGACAGTCAGGTGTATGGACTTTATTTATAGTAATATATTAGTACAGTCAAATGCCTAGTCAAAATATTTCAGACCCCTGTAGTTATTCTTAAAAAATGTTTTGAATAGAGATATAAATATTCCTAGCACTTCACTTTTGGCCACTTATAGTCAACAGAATGTCTACAAGGGACTGTCAAAATAAAGAGTTACCAAAGGCTTTTTATAGCGTAAACAAACACAGCAGTCCATGACCATGATGTACCTGAGGGTCGAAGAGGAAGTACGGGCGGCCGTTGTGTATTTGCAGAGCGACATACTCCTCCTGTTCTCTAGGGGAAACTGCAAACAGCAGAAGCCCCTCCTCAGCGCGTGTCCGGAAACTCAGCCGCAAGCCTGGAGAGACAGTCAATGGTGACAGACTGTTTGATCAAAACACTGTACAGAAAACACTATATTTAAAAAAAAAAATGCATGAAGATTGTAAGAGCAAATGACAGAATAAAAACACCCAGAAGTGTGAGAAACTGAGCTCTAAGGATCCAGGGTGATGCCTGTGAGAACAAAACTACCCTCTAAAGGCTTTATCCTAACAGAACCACTTTAAAAAAAAATAAGAACTGTTCTTAGTAAAAACCTTCCACCATCTGACCTAAAAATCAAACGTAAAAAAAACACCTTTGAAGTGATATCCTTCTTCAATATAAGTTCATTAATATGTTGAGGGCTGCGAGTACAAGCCCACTCAAATACAGACTGCTTAGATTAAAAAGATTCAGCTTAATCTATCTTTGAATCTCCAGTGGATTGAAGAGGTTGTATGTCTGGTTGACCTCATGTAGAGCAGCAAGATGTTTCTTCAGGCTTCAGATCTATACAACTGATACAGGGATTATACCATCTGAATACCAACCCTACAGGACGGACTTTGTATGCTAGAGTGCACAAGGAAACTACTGGCCTGATAAAACTATTATATTTTATAGGACGCATTAAAATGATCAAAAGTGACAGTAAAGACATGCCATAATTTAAAGATTGGAATTTCAAATAAAGCTCTTTTGAACTTTCTATTTGGAAATGTTCTGATACAAAAATAAATTACTTAAGTCCTTAATTTCAAACATATTTGAATGGGAAAGTCAGCCTTTTTTGTCAGTTATGTAACAACTCTGCACAAGGTACTTATTTGTTCTGGAAATGTCCCCAAATTGTATTGTTCTGGTCCAAGGTACTAGACATAGTATCAGATCTAATGAGAGCTCAGATTCAAAGTGACCCATTACTCTTTCTCCTGCTCGATGATTCATCACACTCTTTATACATCAACTGAAGGAGGATTCTGATGTTCTGACTGCTACAAAAAATTATCCTGAAACTATGGATGGATCTTGGAATCTCAACTTACTGGACATTATTATTTTGAAATATACCACAAGCAAAATAAATAGCGCCAGCAAGAAAACTGTACATTTTTTGTACAATATGAGACAGTATCAGACAGGTTTCAATTCTGATTTCGTATATATTACTACTGTTTTATTATAATGTAGCTTTCTGCTGGGTGGATCTTTGGCTTTGTTGTTTTTGTTTCTAAATCAAAAATGTTCAATAAATAAAGAAAAAATAAAACATATTCTGATGATCTTAGAATGCACAAGCAACTACTGTAATGATGCTATGCCCTCACAAGAATAAAAATCACATTTTAAATCATCTATTTAATTATCGGGTATTAAAGTACTGTACACAGTTTGGGGGCTAAACATTGGGTTTGAAGTCACAGTTCTTTATGTTTTGGTACAAAAGAAACTAAACATAAAATGACTTATTTTAAAACAAACAATAGTTTAATGATCACATTGTGGCTCTGTTTTAAATTAAACTGTGGTGTTCATGGTTTTTGAAAGATGTATGGTGTTTCTTCCCAAAAGCAACAAAACAAAAAGCTTCTTGATTATTGCAGAGAAGAAGTGCTATATAATATTTAATAATTAATGCTATAATCATGGATCAACTGAAATAGCATTCAGTAAACATTTAAAGTCAGTGTGAAATCAAGATTTACAATGTTTATTTTTTAGGTGAACAATTAATACATTCCATGCAAGTTAATAGACAGATTTTTTATTTTTGTAATCTTTAAGCAATTTCTGGATATTTGCTTGACCATTAAGAGTGACTGTCCTTCTCTTTTGACATCTGGTTGACAGGTTCAACCACAATCTATTTAATCACACTCCTCTAACCATTAGTTTGCTACTAGAGAATGATATAGTATACAAAAAAGAAAGCCAATATTCAGTTTCGGTTGGAATTAGATCGACATACTGAAATATAAGTCTCAGCAATTTCCGCTTCACACAGATTTAATATTTGGGAATAAATATTTTAAAACTAAGATATACAAAACTAAATGCTTCAAATGATGCGCCACATATGCAGTGGTCAAAAGAGTGCTGTATTTGATCATTGTGTTCCAAAACCAAAAGGCTTTTCAGTATGTTAGTATGTTAAAGTACAAATGAAATCAAATCTAACCATATGATTTTGTTAGCTCACATTGTTAGTTTTGTGGTGAACAATTCATCTGTGCATGTCAATAAGAAAAAAATACCCTTGTAATCTTTAATTGAAATCTGAAAATGCACTTCCTGTTTAGTTTTTTTCAGTTAAATTGTCAGATTACGTATGTCTTAGGATTTAAATGTGGCTAACCTACGCATCCACAGCCCTCCAAATGTCAGTTTTGACAGTAAACAGAAATGGTGAGCGGGAGGTGTCTGTTAGGTTATAATAACTCTTCCTGAACCCTTTTCCAGATGTTTGAGTAAAATGCCTACTTTACTACATCCATTCAGCTCGCAGTAGAAAAAACAAGCCCCGGCCACTGTTTTGGCATGTAATATATTGTTTCTCAAGGAACTGTCTCACAATGTGAAAAAGAAAAAAACAACTGGCGTAGCTTCCGGTTCATGTGGACTTTAACTTTCAATTCAATTCCATTCACCTTTATTTGTATAGCACTTTTACAATGTAGATTGTGTCAAAGCAGCTTCACATAAATGATCATAGTAAATTGAAATAGTGTAGTTCAGTTTTTAAAGTTCAAGTTCAGTTCAGTTTAGCTCAGTTCAGTGTGGTTTAATAATAACTACTGAGAGTCCAAACACTGAAGGGCAAATCCATCGATGCGCAGCTCTACATATCCTGAACCAAGCCAGCTAGTGACGACAGCGGTGAGGAAAAAAAACTTCACCAATTGGCGAAAGTGAAGAAAAAAACCTAGAGAGAACCAGGCTCAGATGGGTACGACCATTTCTCCACTGGCCAAACGTCTTGTGCAGAGCTGCAGTCTAAGCACCGGAGGCTGGAAGCTGGGCCTCAGAGAAGACTCGGCTGTCCCTGTAGCGTCACAGGAAACAGTCTCATGCTCTCCACTCCTCAATGACCACCACAGCCGCTGCTCAAGATACGTCCTGGTCCAGGATTATGGAAACCTTGGGATCATCTCGTCGCTGGTCTTGGATTGAATCAGTGGCGCTGTGTGGTCTGAGGGTCTCGGGATGAGTATCCCCAGGTGGAAATACAGAATAAAGAGAATAATTAGCATAGCTGCTGTTCATAGTGTATATAAATGAGATGAAGAAACCTTTGTGGAGCACATTCATGTATCATAGAGCTAAGTGATGCACTGAGTGTATGCTTTACTAAAAAGATAGGTCTTTAATCTAGTTTTTAACTGCGAGAGTGTGTCTGAGCCTCAGACGGTATCAGGAAGGCTATTCCAGTGTTTAGGAGCCATAAATGAGAAGGCTCGACCTCCTTTACTCGACTTTGCCATTCTAGGTACTACCAGAAGCCCTGAGTTTTGAGATAGCGGGTTGGATTGTAGTGAGACAGAAGGTTGGTTAGATAAACAAGAGCTAGATTATTTAAAGCTTTATAGGTAAGAAGCAATATTTTAAATTCAATACGAAACTTAACAGGCAGATAGTGCAGGGAGGATAAAATTGGGGTGATATGATCATATTTCTAGACCTGGTAAGAACTCTGGCGGATGCATTTTGTACTAGCTGAAGTTTATTAATAGAGGATGCTGGGCAGCCAGCAAACAGAGCATTACAGTAATCCAGCCTTGAAGTCATAAAAGCATGGACTAGCTTTTCTGCATCTGAGATGGATAGCATACTTCGTAACTTAGAGATATTTCTCAGATGAAAGAAGGCCGTTTTTGTGACATGGGATACATGATTTTCAAAAGTTAAATTGCTGTCCAATATGACACCCAGATCTTTTATAGTAGAGCTAACGCTAACTTTGTATCCCTCCAACTGTAGGTCGAGTTGTGAGATCTGCTGTGTACAAGATTTAGGCCCAATAAGTAATAATTCTGTTTTGTCTGAGTTTAAGAGAAGAAAATTGTTGGTCATCCAGTCTTTAACATCTTTAATACACTCAGTTAACTTAGACAGTTCAGACGTCTCATCAGGTTTAGTTGAAATGTATAATTGAGTATCATCTGCATAGCAGTGAAAGCTGATCCCATGTCTTCTAATAATGTCTCCCAGGGATAGCATTTATATTGTAAACAGCAAAGGGCCTAAAACTGATCCTTGAGGCACCCCATACTTTACTGGGCTGACTTGTGAAGGCTGTCCATTAATATTCACAAACTGGTAACGGTCAGCTAAGAGTTATCAAATATTTGCATTTCATAAAAACAATATACTTATCAATCCCTCACTAAAAACAGCGGAAAGTGAATTACTGTACATAAAAATCCGAAGCCCTACAGTACATGCTATTTTCATTCCATTACCCACAACATGAATTTCACATGACCCCACATGTCCCTAATATATGTTTATATGTATTTTCTTACCATGGCATGAGCAAAGAGCAACTAAACGCGACCTTTTAAAAAGGTGCTCAGTAAAGAACAGCAAAAGCTCTTGTCTCATGTTGACCAGACAGTCTCAGTCCTGTGGAAAGTGTTGGGGGAGAACCTGGATCAGAAGTTGTAGGTTCAGCAGAGCAGATCTCTCTGGGGTGATCAGCTATTTTTTGACAAGTGCTTCACATCCATCAGAACGTCTGGTCCATTACAGGAGAGGGAACGTGGAGGCTAAAGGGACATCTGTGGGATTTGGGATCCCAGTGGAGCAGCGTGGCTCTGTACGCACTGACAGGCCTGTCCAGAAAAGCTGTGGTCAGAGGTCTCTCAGGCGCAGGGCTGGTCTGAGCGGGGCTGATGAGGAATGAGATTCACCTCTGTGGGTCTCAAGACTCGCGCTAAGACATGGGAAAGATGTGAAGCACTTTTACATGGGGACTGCATCAGCACTTTAGCACTTCAGGCTAATGCATCCAGCAAATACGGACAGGCTGAAAAATATGTATACACTGTTACTGTAAATTCTCGATTTCTGGGATTTTCTGCATTTATTAGGAATGGAATTGAGTAAAATGTTAATATCTGTTTTATATATTATAAATTTAAAAAATTTTTTAATTTAAATGCAGTATATTTTTAAAAAAGGTATTTTTCCTCCTCTAAATATGATCTTTTTGTTCAGTAACTCACCTGATGTTAAAGAGCCCCTATTATGGGCTTTTGAAAATGACCTTCCATGCAGTGTGTAACACAGCTCTAGGTGAAGTGAAATATCCAGTTAAGGGTTAAATCTGAAAGGGTACCATGTTTAAAACTATTGATTCATCTATAAAAGAGTCGACTCAGAGTGGTTCGAATGAATAGCCACGGCATTGAATCTTTAGCCATGTTGGCATGACGTCGATATGAAACTCAAGCCCCGCCCATTTGTTGAGCATACAGACCTGGGAACATTGAAACCCCCGGCCCCGACCACAAACACTGTAGAAAGAAAAAAAATAAGACAAACACTGTAGCAGATTCCAGTTGAATCATGTTGTGCTCTGAAGTGTGAGGGGAAAGTTAGGGTTATTTTCCCTACCCAAAGATGAGGCTGTGAAGAGTCAGTGGTTGAAGTTTATTTTTGCAAAAATACCTCAGCATTATAGCCTCAGCCTTGTGTCGTGTTCTTGTCATTTTTCAGACGAGTGCTTCAGCAATCTATATGCTTACAACGGGGGATTCATCGGCCGTTTGTTAAAGGAAGGATCAGAAAAGATTAATAATGTATGGGACTTTGTTAGAGCTTGACAGGAACTTTACAGTACACAGTTCACGGATCAGTTTCTTCATTTCACAAGTGGAAGTAAGGGTGATTAAAATGGTTGCCACCTTGTCTTCTCTAGCTTGCAAATTATGTAGTTGTGTTTTATTACCTGTAACTGCTTGTAGTGTATATGGTTAACTCTTTATATTCTCATATCGCATCTAAAACCACGTTAAAAACGCGTCGCGTGCAGCTTTATGAATTTAAATGTGTTGGTGAGCTCACGCTCCTCTGCCGTTTGTCGTTGCTATGGCCACCGTCAGCTGTTTCTACACACGTGCGGCAGTTAAGTTTTAAAATAGTGTGGATTAATACTGAATGTGTGTCATTGTTTTTACTTATGGTTAGGAATAGAGCAATTTGCTGCTGTTTAACTGCGTTGCTTTAATGCACTCCTGCATTGGGCTCACACATATACTCTGCACTCTGGCTACTTCAACAATGTTGATAAGTCGTGGTGGGCATTTCTCTCTGTCTCACGCTGAAGGCAGTCGACCAACCACAACAGACTGGGTCATCAGAACAATCATCGCAGATTAGCCTCACGCAAAGGAGGGGTTTGTGAACAAATGAATCACTGAAGGAATCATATGGAACTTGTTAGGATAATTAGGTCAAAATAAATGCATATTATAAGACAATGAACGTGTTTTTTGACCTTGCATGCATATCAGCCTGTTGTTGGAGACCCCCAAAACCAAAATATGACCCTTTATTGCATAATAGGAGCTCTTTAAAATAGTGGATATGTATTGTCTAAAAAATTTAAATAAACATGCTAGAACAAGTGACAGCTTTTTAATTTAAAATCTGGCAGAAATATCATAATAACTATAAATCATAAAACTAAAAGGTTCAAGTTGTCTATTTTTTCCATAGCTGTTTATACTATATACACACTCAAACACATTATATTGTATATTTCCTATAGAATCATTCTTTTTAACAAACTCGCTTCCTTTTAATTGAACAATTCTTAGAAAAGAAAACAGCATGCGAGGGAATATTTGCCAGTTTGTGGATAATGGAAACTGATGCCAAACACGTTCATCCCAAAATATTTTTCTCTGCCAAAAACATCATATCAGCTATAAGTAAAACAAACAGGGCTATTTGGATTTAATCTGCTTAGTACATAACCTGAATAACTTCAGTCATGTTAGTAATATTGCGGCATTAATCAAGTTGTTGCGTATTAATGAGTTTTCAGGAAATGCTAATTACTGTCATAGATTCTGCAGCACCCCATTAAATATACAAATTACAGAATTAAAGAGCCAGAGCTTTTCATGATTAATCTTTAAATGGGGAAAAACTAATGATGTCTGTACAAAGTTTCCCTCTACTTTCCACTGACTGAGGCCGTTTGACAATCAATCAAATTAATTAAGGAAAATAATTTGTATCATTTAACATTTTGTGCTACAATAGCATGTAGTCTTTGAAAATTGCTTCATTCGCCATGTACTACTGCCTTCCCATTTGGAAAATGTACATTTCTTGATTGTCACTCGATAGAAATATGCTGACAAAAAAAACGAAGGCATGAAAAAGTAAGGAATAAATAATTACAATAATAATAAAATATGTATACTTTATAGACAATAAGCAAACAACATGACCCTGGAACAATAAAATAAAATAAAATAAAATAAAATAAAATAAAATAAAATAAAATAAAATAAAATAAAATAAAATAAAATAAAATAAAAAATGTTATTAAAATCTAATAATAAATAAAATTAAATTTAACAAAAATGAAAAAAAATAATAATAATTTTATTTATTTAGATAATAAATAAATAAAAAAGTAAATTTAATTTAATTAGATAAAATTTAACTAAATTATATTAAATTAAATAAAGCACACATTTAAAACAGGAAAAACAAGACTCCTGTTATAATTCAAAGACGATGAAAAGTCAATTCACCTCAAGTATATTGCATTTTTAATCTCATTTTTACTTTGATTTGTTGGGACTTGCATCCTTTAACAAAGTCATTTGAAGCACAAGATTAGATGACCATTGATTTAGCTTAATTTATTGCTTTGGCTACATTTCAATACAACACAACGTAT